>NW_006956795.1:3305-4287 GCF_000164805.1 Carlito syrichta
CCATATGACCCCGCAATCCCACTACTGGGTATATATCCTGAAGAACTGAAATCACTCTATAAATAAAGATACCTGCACATGTATGTTTATCGTAGCATTGTTCACAATAACAAGAACCTGGAAGCAACAATGCTGCCCATCAAAAGAGGACTGGATTAAAAAAATGTGGCACATATACATGATGGAAAACTACGCAGTCATAAAAAAGAACAAAACCATGAATTTCGCAGCAACCTGGATGAAGATAGGGTCTATAATACTGAGTGACCTCTCATAGAAACAAAGATCCGAGTATCACATGTTCCCACCCATATAATGGACCTTGAACATCCAATGTAATACTATGAGGAAATGACTGACAATAGTGGGAAACTATGGAGGGGGTGATGGGATTAACGGTAGCAAACATCTGTCTGGGGACGGGGAAATACCTCTTATCAACAGGGTGCCTGAACAAAACATATTTATATACCTAACCCTTAACTGTACCACACACTATCATAATAAAAAATATTGATAAAAAATATTAAAATAAATAAATAAATAATAAATAAATAAAAGCTGTACAACATGGAACGTATTTTATTTGCTTATTCTACTTTTATTTTTTTATTTTAAAAACGGTTACAATTCAGGGTTAGGCATAGAAATGTTCATTATGCAGGGAATGATTTTTTAAGAAGTGTATAATACTCCAATGATAACTCCTTTTCCTTTTAATACGTTAGAATACATGGTATATATCTGCCTTCAAAATTGATAACTACAGTGTTTTGCACATAAATTCTGAATGTTTTTTTCTGCCTAAATCGAAACTGTTTGAGATTTCAGATCTATATCATTCTTAGATAACTGAACCTTGAGATTCAGTGTACCTAAGTGCTATTCAGAAGGCAGAATACATAATAAATCTTAAAAATTTTAGAAAATAAAACAGTATCGTAATTTATACAGCCTTTTCCATTCTTGAAGTTTGTTTACA
>NW_006956796.1:0-760 GCF_000164805.1 Carlito syrichta
GATTCTTGAATGGTCACTTACCCCTGGAGAAATTTTTGGATGTGTTCACCATGTGAACACATGGTTATCGTCACTTCTTTGGAATGAAATCCAACGTGTGTACTGTATTTGGCAGAGCACTGTACACAAGTGCTTGAAGCCTAAGGATTGTTCAGTAGTCAAGGTCCCTCCCATTATGATGTCAAAGTTCTGACACTCATGTCATCAATGACAATTTTACATGCTTGTTTCCCTGACTTTACTTACCACTTTTAATGTAAAATTTAGCCTTTTAGTCAATCTACAGATTCAATGAAAAAACCATTAAGTTAACATCATTAATCTCAGACCTGGAAATTACAAAAAAGAATTCATATGAAACCATAAACCATCATGAATAGCCAAAAGTAACTTATCAGAAGAAACAAAGCAGGAGCAATCGCAGTTCCAGATTTCAAATTTTACTATATGTTTACAGTAATCAACGCAGCCTGGTATTGCTACAAGAATAGGTCCATAGTCCAATGGATCAAGAAAGAGATTGAAATGCTCAAATTCTCAAAAAACTCATCTTTGAAAAAACCTCCAAGACCCACTGGGTAATGGAGAACATATTCAGTAAATGGTGCTGGGAAAAGGCTGACAACATGCACAAGATTGAAACAGGACCCGTATCTATCACCATACACATTGAATCTATATGGATCAAAGCCCTAAACGTAAAACAACAAATATAGTAATCTTAGAAAACCATTAGGGGAAGAGGACTTGGAAACTAATT
>NW_006956796.1:780-3308 GCF_000164805.1 Carlito syrichta
CGTCAGAAGGGCAGGGATACAGCCAACAGAATGGGAAAAAACGACTCTCCACCTATCTATCCGTAAAGAGGCATTACATCTAGGATCTACAAGAAACTCAAACACTCAGAAAAATCAGACAAACATTCCCTTTGAAAAGTGTGCAAAATACGTGATTGGGCACTTTACATAAGAAGAGATATGGTCAGACAGCAGACACATGAAAATTGCTCAGCCTCAATCATCATCAAAGAAATGCAAATGAAACTACTTTAAACTACCACAAACCCCATGTTAGAATGGTTATCATTATTAAAACAAACCATAACAGATTCCGGTCAGGATTTTGGAAGAAATAAATGCTTCTACAATGCATGTGGACTGAAAAGTAGAGCAACATCTTTCTAAAATAGTATGGTGGTTTGGAATGGGAAAAGATATTGACCTACCATGTTACTCAGAAATTCCCCTCTAGGAATATGCCTGGAGGAATTCAAATCATTTTACCAAAAAGATACTTGCACCCGTATGTTTTTTGCAGCTCTAATCACAATTGCAAAAAAACATGGTACCAAACATGTTGCCCATCAAAGCTGGAATGAGTAAAATAAATGAGCTATATACACAAAGTGGAATATTATGCAGCCTTAAAAAACGGACAAATTGAAGGATTTTACAGAAAGTTTGATGGATATGAGGTAGATCATTTTCAGTGATTTATCACAGAACCAAAGAATAGAGTTCCATATGTTCTCACTCATGAGCTGAACTGGATCACTTATAGGGTTGTGAGAAAGTGATTTGCAGTACTGGAAACCTGTTTAGGGGGAGGTGGTGAGATTAGCAGTGTGGGGATACTGCTAAGGAAGGGAGTGGCATACCTAATTAAACAGGGACCCTGCATAATCAATGGATGTATTTCTAACTCTGAATTGTAATCCATATTTTTAAAAATCTAAAATAAATAAATAAATGAATGAAAACTATAAAATATGCAACTGATATTATTTGTTTATTCTATTTTTTATTTATTTTTTTACTTTAAAAACTGTTACAATTCAGAGTTGGGCCTAGAAATATTCATCATGCAGGGATTGAATTTTTAAGAATACCATAATACTCCAATGATAACTCCTTTTCCTTTTAATACCTTGGATCACATGGTATAATTTTGCCTTCAAAATTGACAACTACAGTGCTTCTCACATAAATTCTGAATGTTTTATTCTGCTTAAATTGAAACTTGTTGAGATTCCAGATCTATATCATTGTTTATAAAAATGGACCTTGAGATTCAGTGTACCTAAGTGCTATTCAAAAGGCAGAATGCATCATAAATCTTAAATATTTGAGAAAATAAAACAGTATTATAATTTAATACAGCTTTTTTCATTCTTAAAATTTGTGTAAATTTTCTTGGTGCACTCTGTATTTTCTGCTTGTTAATTCTTATTAAATGTTATAGAGGTGCAATCCTCAGAGAGAAGTAATCACATTCCCTTTATATTTTTACCGAATTTATATTTTTAAAGAGTTTTTCCATTGAATCCCCTAGTATTTTCTCTACTTAAGAAATAATGCTGTACTCTGCAACCAAAGTACCCAATTAATCTGATACTTTTAATCACCAACCATTTAAAATGAGGCACACAGAAAAAGAGAATTTGGGACCCAATATGTATAAACAAAAATAACATGGAGATTTACAATGTAGTAATTATTTTGGCTCTGCATTAGTTTAAAAATTTAGATAATTGAAAATTCTGAGAAACTGATTAAGATCTTAGCAAAAGCAATATTCAAATCCTGTAGAAACAACTGCTCAAAGGTTGTTACACAATACTAAAAACATCCCAATGTTTCTAAACTAAAGAAAGTGCGAAAAATATTATTTGGTTGTGCTATAAGCAAGCTTCAACAGGACTCAGTGATCATAATAATAAAAGACTACCTCGTACAGAACTACCTCAGGTCCCCTCCCAGTTTGGGGGTTTTTCAATCCTCTCAAAAAGACTACTTAAAAAAAAAGACTACCTCGTTTAGAGGATTCTTGAATGGGCATCTACCCCTGGAGAAATTTTTGGATGAGGTCATTATGTGAACACATGGTTGTCTTCACTTCTTTGGAATGAAATCCATCGTGTCTACCGCATTTGGCAGAGCACTGTACACAGGTGCTTGAAGACTAAGGATTGCTCAGTCGTCGAGGTCCCTCCCATTATGATGTCAAAGTTCTGAAGCTGATGTCATAAATGACAATTTGACATGCTTGTTTCCCTGATTATACTTACAACATTTAATGAAAAAATTGGCCTTTTAGTCAATCTACAGATTCAATGAAATAACCATTATGTTAACAACATTCTTCTCAGACCTGGAATTTCCAAAAAAGAATTCATATGAAACCATAAACCATCATGAATGGCCAAAAGAAATTTACCAATAACCGGGCTCAGAGGTTCAGCCTGTAATCCAGTGCCTTTGGGAGGCTGAGGTGAGTGGATTGCCTGAGCCTGTGGGTTCGAGACCCCTCTGGGCAGCGAGACCTG
>NW_006956797.1:0-734 GCF_000164805.1 Carlito syrichta
CCTTGTTAATAAAGGAGAAGAAATCTGTTTTCCACGGTTTCTCTATCAAAAAAATCTAAATGTCTTCTTACAAAGTGCTAAGCAAGAATCAGGGGTTGGAAACAGGAATAAAGGGAACAAGGGTCCTCACATACAGGACACTGCATGAACTCCAACTAAGTACGAATAAAGAATCATTGTTGTACGCGCACTCAATCGAAAAAATTCCCAGGTTATCTGCTATTGAACAAACAAGAAACAGATTTTCGAGCTCCCCAAATGTTTCAGAGCAATTTAGCATTCGGATATTATGAATCTGTCATTTCAGGACTCCAACAACAAAGTGATAATCTTAAAAGTTGTAAATGGTATTGGCACTCTAAGTCCGATATGTTCCTCAGAACAACTAAGGCCAGATAGCAGGAAAAAACAATCTTCTTGCCATATTTGGATGTAACTCTGGTCTTAATGTGAAACATCTAATCCTTCTCCTTCCGTGTCTCTTGTTATTTTGAGACAGGAGAAGGGTTTTACACTTGCCAAATGTTTACTACATACATTTAATGGTAACCAGGAATCATGGAATCCACAAACCTAGGAAACTTCTGGGCATCTGTCTTTGATATACAGAATTTGGAATCCAAATAAACAGGAAAAATCAGGCATCTTACTGAGAATAAAAGGAATCCGGGTTCTAGGCGTTCTCATTTCTGAATCTAAACAGCCTCTTGATAAGTTTTAATCAGCAATCTGGG
>NW_006956798.1:0-675 GCF_000164805.1 Carlito syrichta
CCCTGGGAGGAGCGAACATGTCCACCCTGGGGAAAAAGGCAGGTGGATGGGTGGGCAGCCTGGCTGAGACATGCCCCTGTACCACATGCTCCCTGTGGGGTGGGCTCGCTGTCAACTCCGGCTGCCCTCTCTGGGATCCTGGCTCGTCAGAAGGGAGTGGGCATCATGGTGAGGTACCAAAAGGGGTGTGGAAGCTGGTGCACTGGGAGGCAAAGGTGAGAGGATGGCCTGTGTCCCCGAGTTCGAGACAAGTCCAGGCACCTTGGCGAGACCTCGTCACTACAAGAAGCCAAAAAAGAGGCAAGCATGGTGGCACATGCCTGTCATTTCGGCAACTCAGTAGGCCACAACTGGAGTATTGCCAGATCCCAGGCAGTGGAGGCCACAGCGACTGAGGGTGGGACCCTGCGTTCTGGCCTGGGCAACAGAGCGGGACTCAGACTCGTATAATACCAACCATCAGCACCACCACAACCACAGGCTGGTCTCAGGGGCTCAGCCTTGCATCCTGGCACTTCGGAGGCCTAGAAGAAGGGAGGACCTGAGACTGTGGGTTCAACACCATCCTGGGACATGGGGTGAGGCCTCATCTCGGTCATAAAAAAATAAATCAAAAGATTGGCCAGGCATGGTGGCACAGGCCTGTGGTATCATGTCACTTGGGGAGCTGAGGCA
>NW_006956799.1:0-856 GCF_000164805.1 Carlito syrichta
CATGAGGTAGGGCATTTTCAGTGATTTGCCACAGAAACAAAGAACAGAGTTCCATATGTTCTCACTCATGAGGTGAACTTGATCACTTATAGCGCTGTAAGAAAGTGATTGGCATTAGTGGAAAACTGTTTAGGGGGAGGGGTGTTATTGGCAGTGGCGGGATACTGCTAAGGAAGGGAGGGGGATGCCTGAATAACCAGGTACCTTCCAAAATCAATGTTTGAATATTAACTCTGAAATGTACTCCACATTTTTTAAAACATTAAAATAAATAATCAAATAAATTAATAGTTGAAAGCTGTAAAACATGCAACTGACTTTGTTTATGCTATTTTTTTTTTCTTTAAACATGGGTACAATTCAGGGTTGGACCTAGAAATGTTCATTATGCAGGGATTTATTTTTTTTTTTTTATTTTTTTTTTTTTTTCATTAATCAGTAGTTTTTATTATGGTTTTGTGGGGTACAGTTAAGGGTAGGTGTACAATGACGTTTCATTCAGGCACCCTGTAAATAAAAAGTGTTTTCCCATCCCCCGACAGATATTTGCTACTGTTAATCCCATCCCCCTCCCCCCCATAGTTTCCCAGTACCATCCGTCATTTTCTCATAGTATTGCATTGGATGTTCAAGGTCCATTATATGAGTGAGACCATGTGATATTCGGATTTTTGTTTTTGTGAGAGGTCACTCAGTATTATAGACTCTAGTTCCATCCAGGTTGCAGCGAAATTCATGATTTTGTTCTTTTTTATGGCTGCGTAGGATTCCATCGCGAATATGTACCACATTTTTTTATCAGTCCTCTTTTGATGGGCAGCATGGTTGTTTCCAGGTTCTTGCTATTGTGAACATG
>NW_006956800.1:0-728 GCF_000164805.1 Carlito syrichta
TCTGTCGTCTGATACTATTTTCCTTAATAGTGTCATCTGATTCTACTTGCCTTATTAGTGTCGTCTGATATTGCTTGCCTTATTTGTGTTGTCTCCTACTACTTGCCTTATTAGTGTCAGTTACTTCTTGCCTTATTAGTGTCTTATGATATTTCTTGCCTTATTAGCGTCGTCTGATACTACTTGCCTTATTAGTGTCGTCTCCTACTACATTCCTTATTTGTCTCTTATGATACTCCTTGACTTATAATTGTCTTCTGATACTATTTTCCTTAATAGTGTCTTATAGTACTACTTGATTTATTAGTGTCTTATGATACTAATTGCTTTATTAGTGTCATCTCATACTACTTTTCTTATTAGTGTCTTATGATCCTACCTGCCTTATTAGGTTCTTATGATAATACTTGCCTTATTAGTGTCGTCTAATACTACTTGCCTTAATAGTGTCATCTAATACTACTTGCCCTGTTAGTGTCATCTGATATTACTTGGTTTATTAGAGTTGTCTGATACTTCTTGCCTTATAAGTGTCGTCTGATACAACTTGCCTTAATATAGTCATCTGTTACTATTTGACGTATTTGTGTCGAGAGATACTCCTTGCCCTATTATTTTCGTCTGATTTTACTTGCCTTATTAGTGTCGTCTGTTACTACTTGCCTTTATTAGTGTCGTCTGATACTACTTGACTTATTAGTGTCGTCTGATACTACTTGCCTTATGAA
>NW_006956801.1:0-774 GCF_000164805.1 Carlito syrichta
CCAAGTAGTATCATAAGACACTAATAAGGCAAGTAGTATCATAAGACACTATTAAGGCAAGTAGTACCAGACGACACTCATAAGACAAGTAGTAACATAAGAAACTAATAAGGCAAGTAGTATCAGACGACACTATCAAGGCATCTAGAATCATAAGACATCAATAATGGAAGTAGCACCAGATGACACTAATAAGGCAAGTAGTATCAGAAGACACTAATAAGGCAAGAAGTATCATAAGACACTGATAAGTCAAATAGTACCATAAGACCGAATAAGTCATGTAGTATCAGACGACAATAATAAGGCAAGTAGTATCACAAGACAATGATAAGGGAAGTAGTATCATAAGACACTACTAAGGCAAGTAGTATCATAAGACACGAATAAGGCAAGTAGTATCATTAGACACTAATGAGGCAAGTAGTATCAGAAGACATTAATAAGCCAAGTAGTATGAGCCGGCACTAATAAGGCAACTAGTATCATCAGTCTCTAATACGGCAAGTAGTATAATAAGACACTAATAAGGCAAATAGTATCATAAGATTTGGATAAGGCAAGTAGTATCATAAGACACGAATAAGGCAAGTAGTATCATAAGACAAGTAGTATCCCAAGACACTATTAAGGCAATTAGTATCAGATGACACTAATAAAGCAAGTAGTATCATAAGGCACAAATAAGGCAAGTAGTATCATAAGACACTAATAAGGCAAGTAGTATCATAAGACACTATTAAGGCAAGTAGTACCAGACGACACTCATAAGAC
>NW_006956802.1:0-612 GCF_000164805.1 Carlito syrichta
GCATCCCAAATGCTGGGATCACAGTCTTTCCATTTGGTCAACAACCTGGTCTTCCTGCCTTGTCTTGAACTCTGTGTCAGAGGAGATCTCCCTGTCGAGGCCTGCCCTCACCCAAGGTTTTCTGGATTTTACTCAGGGTCCATGTGAGGGCTTGCTAAGGTGTCCAGAATGGTCTTGAGATCCTGAACTCTGGCTGTCTTTCCTCCCCAAGTGCCAAGGAGACAGGTGTGAGTCACCTGTCGTCACCACCCCCTGAGGTTTGAGTCAGGCCCTCCCTTTCCCTGAGGCGACCCTGGAAGAAGCCAGCATATCCTACCTAGACCTTGGGGTGGGCAACCTGGTGGAGACATGCCCTTGCGCTGAGTGCTTCCCCCAGGGAAAGTTCAGAAGATGACTCTGATCCCCCTCTCGGGGTTCTGGGTCATCAGAAGGGAGTGGGCCTCACGTTGGGCTCCCTAGAGCATTGTGGAGTGCAGGTGTGGGGACTCACGTCTGTCATCCCGGTGCTATTGGAGTCTGAGGGGAGCAGATGGCCTGAGCCCCCAGGTGCGAGACCAGCCTGGGCACCTTGGCGAGACCTCATCTCTACCAGAAGCCAAAAAATGAGCTGAG
>NW_006956803.1:0-691 GCF_000164805.1 Carlito syrichta
GCTCTCATATTTGATGGGTGTGTCAGTTACTGTGCCCCCTCAGTGATCAGCATCCCAACAACTGGCCGTCTTACTATTGTTTTTCCCAGTGCAGTGCCCTCCTCTTGGATGGCTGCCTCAATTACACACACTTCTGTATAATGACTATCTCAGTGAGAGACCCTCCTCTGTGATGGGACCTCAGTGACTGGCTGTCCTCTATGATGGTGCCCAACTGACTAGTCGTCCTCTGGGATGGATGGACCCAGGATTGGCCAACCTCTGTGATTGATGGCCCAGTGATATTCCCTCATTTGTTATAGGAGTCCCAGGGTCTGTCCTTCTTCTGGGATAGATGCCTCAATGATTGGACCTCATTTGTAGTGGTGCCTTAGTGACTGGTCTCCCCTGTGATGATTGACTCAGTGACTAGCCCTCCTATAAGATCAGTGAACAGGTGACAGCTCCTCCTCCTAATGGGTGCCCCAGTGAAAGACATTTCTCTGGGATGGGTGCCTCAGTGACCTGCCCAACTCTGTGATGGGTGCTTCAGTGACTAGCCCTGTTCTGGGATGGGTGCTTCATTGATAAGCCCTCCTCAGGGATGGGTGCCTCAGTGACTAACTCTCGTCTGTAATGGAAACCAAATAACTGGCATTTCTCTGATACAGGTACCTCAGTGAATGACCTACCCCATAAAGGCTTATTATGA
>NW_006956804.1:0-688 GCF_000164805.1 Carlito syrichta
AGGAGGTGGGAGAATCTGAATAACGGGTGTGAAGGCCAAAGCAGAAGTCAGAATGAAATCAGGAAGGGTCCTGAGCCAAAACATGCAGGCAGTCCCTGGAAGCTGAAAAAGGCAAGAAATAAATTCTCCCATAGAGTTTACACAAGGAAAATAGCCCTGCTGACACTTTGCTCTTAAGAATTCTGACCTCCAAATCTGTAAGATAACATATTTGGGTAGTTTTAAGGGGTTTTTTTGTTTTGTTTTTATGTCAGGGTCTACTCTCTTGCCCAGGTTGGAGTGCAGTGGCACAATCAGGGCTCAGCATAGCCTCAACCTCCTGGGCTCAGATTATCCTTCCATCTTAGCCTCCTGAGTGGTTTGGACTACAGGTGCACACCATCATGCCCAGCTAGTTTTATTTTTATTTTTGTAGAGGTGAGGTCTCACTATGTTGCTCAGGCTTGTCTCAAACTCTTAGGATCAAGCAGTCCCATGTGTCAGACTCCCAAAGTGCTGGAATTACAAGCATGAGCCCCTATACCTGGCTCCCATCTGGATAGTATTAAATCACTACATTTAAGGTAATTTGTTTCAGCAGAATTAGAAAATTAAAGACAGTATTTTAAAGAATGAATGTCTATGTTGAAAGAATAATCCTCAGAAGAGCTTCACATTTATCCCCCAGGCCTTGCTTATTAGCAAATTT
>NW_006956805.1:0-665 GCF_000164805.1 Carlito syrichta
AGACAATTTATACATAGACAAATTGGATTGTTGTTCATATTGAAAAATTACTTAAATTATCTGAGCTTCAGTTTCTCATATGTAAATATGACTAATATTTTATTTCTCACAGAGTTGCTGGAAAAACCAAGTTGTTCTACACATACAGTGCCTGCTATGGGACTGAAAACTGTTTTCACACAACTTTCAAACAATTATCTCATTGTAAGTATGAATAAAAATGTCACTGAATGATCCCCAAAATTATGAAGGACAACTTGAAAGTAACAAACTTTAAAATAATCTAAAAAATATTAAAATATTGATGATAGTGGTCATTCTTTTCCTATTCCTACATTTAGTAGGACTTTTCTTAAGATTTCACTGTCATACAGAGTCAGATTATTGTGTCTCCAATACATGAAATGGTACCCTCAAAGGTAACCCATGAGCCAGAGCCCTGTTCTGATGTCTTTTGGGAGAGGGGATGACCTTCCAGTCTGCCTTCACCCTTTCTGTGCCATGGAAGGTAAACACCTGGCTTTGTGGTCACCCAGTGTGGTTGCTGACCACAACAGTGATTACTTATGTCTGTCCTGACTAAATGAAAATATGGATATTACCAGTGCACTGCACTCAGAGCAACATGTCAAGAAAGAGCTGGGCCAAGAAGTTGAACCAGCTTC
>NW_006956806.1:0-638 GCF_000164805.1 Carlito syrichta
GTGCCTCAGTGACTGTCCCTTCTCCTAATGAGTTCCCCAGGGACAAGACCTCATCTGTAATGGTTGCCTCAGTGACTAGCCCAACTCTGTGATGCATGTCCCAGTGACTAGTCCTCTGTAGGAGATTTCCCCATTAGCCACCCTCTATGATGGGAGACTGAATGATTGTCTGTTACCCATTACAAGTGATCCAGTGACTGGGACTTCTCCATTGTTGTTGCTACAGTGAACACCTCCTCTATGATGGTGCCCAAATGACTGGCACTCTACCATAATGGGTGCTGCAGTGACTGGACTTCCTCTGTTATGGACCCCACAGTTACTGGGTTGCCCCTGTGATAGGTGTCCCAGTGACTGACTCCCCTCCTATTGTGTGCCCTAGTGGCTGGACCTCCACTGGAATAGTTACCCAAGTGACTGACTGGCCCTCCTTCGTGATTGATGCCCTAGTGACTTCCCCTTTTCCTGATGGGTTCCCAAGTAACTGGCCCTTCTCTGTGTTGAGTGTCTAATAGACTAGCCTTCCTCTGTAATGGATGCCTTAGTTACTGGCCCTTCTCTGTGATTGATGACCCAGTGACATGCCCTGCTCTAATCGATGTCCAGTGACTGGATTTATCTGATATGCATGCAGCAGG
>NW_006956807.1:0-753 GCF_000164805.1 Carlito syrichta
CACTGCTCCAGTAGACCTGTATCTGCAGCTGCTGGAGCCTGCAGCTCCGAGGTCGCCCAGGAAGGGAGGGAGCTGTGATGGTGTCCGTAGTGGCGGTGACCATCTCCCCATACATGGTGGGGGGGGTTCCACAAGCCTGGCCCCGGTCACGGTGTGTGGCGCAGCAATGGCAGTTGTAGCAGCAGCTGGGCAGTGGCAATCTCAGTAGATCCCGCTTGCGGGGTCTCACGGTCCAAAGTCTGGGTCGCCTCAGGCATGGGCGCCAATGACTGCAGCAGCATCCATGGCTGCTGCGGCAGCCCAGACCTCCGTGATGTTTGAGCAGTGGCAGCGGCAGGGGCTGAGCTCCCCGTAAACAGCAGGCTGCCGAAGATGGGCGCTGCAGCCCATGAGAGAGAGCTAGGGTCTTTATGAGTGTTCTCTTTTGCAGAGGGTCTCACAGACCATGCTGCCCCGTTGCCATCTTGCCGGAAGTCCTGGTAAAAAAAAGTCAAAAGAGACATACTATATATATACACAATTCAACTCCAGATCAATTAAGAATATCAGTGTCAAAAATATTAATAAAACTTTTAAAATTTCACTTTTAAAATGTAAGTTCTTATAGTTTGAATTTTGGTGTAGTATGGGCTAGGGATTTTTTAAAAACCAGATTCATTTAGCATTGTCCAAAAATTAATATTAAAATTAAGAACTTTTGGGGGGTTGGGTGCTGTGGCTCACCCCTGTAATCCTAACACTTAGGGAAGCCAA
>NW_006956808.1:0-613 GCF_000164805.1 Carlito syrichta
CGGACCCAGAATCCCAGATTGCTGATTAAACCTTATCAACAGGCCCTGGAGATTCCAGATAATGAGAACTCCTAGAACTGGTATTCTTTTCGTTCTCAGCAAGATGCCCTTATTTTCCTCTCAATGTGTATTTCAAACTCTGTATACAAAAAGACAGATGCCCAGAAATTTCCTAGGGACGTGGAATCAATTATTCCACGTTAACTTTAAAAATAATTACCAAACATTTGGCAAATATAAAACCTTGTCTCCACTCCAAATAAAAAGAGACATGGAATGGGAAGAATTACAGGGTTCACCTTAAATCCAGAGTTACATACAAATATGGCAAGAAGATTCTTTTTATCCTGGAATATGGAGATAGTTGTTCCAAGGAATCTAACAGACATGGAGTGCCCGATACCCATTTTCAACTTTTAAAAGGACCAGAAGGTTGCTGAAGTCCTGAAATGACCGATTCTTAATATCCGCATGCTAAATTGCTCTGAAACATTTGGAGAACTCGAAGCCCTGTTTCTTGTTTGTGCCATAGCAGACACCCAGAAATTTTTTGGATTGAGAACTCGTACACAAAATATTCTTTATTCATCCTTAGTTGGAGGCCGTGTAGTGT
>NW_006956809.1:0-466 GCF_000164805.1 Carlito syrichta
ATGGAAAAAGTGAAGGCTTTACCACATTACTTTCAGTTGAAGGGTTTTCTTCAGTTTGACAATGAGTACTTTCATGTTTTCTAACAGAATGTTAAGAAGTGAATGTTTTTCCACATTTGTCTACATTCACAGGGTCTCTCCTCAGTATGATTTTTTTCATGTACAAAAAGAGATGTGGAACATCTGAAGGCTTTACCACATTCCTATCACACATATGCTTTCTTTCCAGTATGCGTTCTTTCAAAGAGCAGTGAGTGGATTGACTGAAAATTTACCACATTTCTTACATTGATACAGTTTCCTGCCAATATGAGTTTGCTCATACCTATGAAGAGAAGAACATGAAAGACTGAATGCTTTATCTTATTTCCTACATACATAGAGTTCTTCACCAGTGTGTCTTTCCATGTCCTTTAAGATAACTGAGACAACTGAATGCCTTCCCATATTCCTGACATTCCTAGGG
>NW_006956810.1:0-505 GCF_000164805.1 Carlito syrichta
GTCATCATGGAGGAGGGGCAATCACTGAGGTACCAATCACAAAGAAGTGTCAGTCACTGTGGCACCCATCAGAAAGAAGGGCCTATTAATAAGAAAGTTATGACAGAGGAGGGTTAGTCACTGGGATCCATTGTTCATGTGTAACAATCACTGAGGTACCAACCACAGAGGAGGTTTAGTCATGGGGGAATCCAAAATAAAAGAAGACCAATCACAAGGGCATCTAGTCACTTTGTCGATCATTGCAAGGAGGGTCAGTAATTGGGAAACCCAGCACAAAGGATTGACAGTGTCTGTGGCACTTATTATAGATTATGGTCAGTCAGAGCAGCTCCCATCAGAGGAGGGCCAGAGGAGGGCCAGTTACTGGGACGCTGATCTCAGGAGAAGCTTACTCACTGGGGTACCAATCAGAGATATGAGCAAGTCACTGGGACAACCATCACACAAGAGAGCCAGTCACTGGGCACCCTTCACAGAGAAAAGTCAGTCAGTGAGGCACACA
>NW_006956811.1:0-387 GCF_000164805.1 Carlito syrichta
CTTGCGTCTCCGTGGTGTGCCTCCTCAGTCTTCCTGTGGTGTGCCTTCTCAGCGAATCTGTGATGCACTTCCTTGAACTCCCTGTGTCACACCTCCTTGGCATCTCCATGGTGCACCTTCTTGTCTTTCCTGTGGTGCGCCTCCTTGGCATCCTTGTATGCACCTCCTCAGCATATGTGCAGTGCACCTACTAGTTGCACCCACGGCACGACTCCTTGGCGACCTTGTGTCGCACCTGCTTGGCGTCCCCATGGCACACTTCCTCAGTGTCCCCATGGTGTATTTTGTTGGTGACCTGGCAGCACACCTCCTTGGCATACTGGTGGGTGCTGCTCCTCCTCAGCCTCCCTGTGACACACCTCCTTGGCCTCCCCACCGCATGCCTCC
>NW_006956812.1:0-321 GCF_000164805.1 Carlito syrichta
AAATAATTATGTTCCCTATGAGAAAAAAAAAGCTCTATTGACCCCCAATTTATACAAGTCATGTTCCTCAATACATTTCAAGGCTGAATGTGTATGTACATAATGATAGCATCGTATGTTATTTGTGTTATGTTCTCCCTTCTGTTCACAGGAATCTTTGTGGCCTTTAGGGTTTAGCCTTTAAAGTTACTTTTGTACATGGCTGAAGTTTCACCTGGTAAAGTAAGGAAAGGTCAAAGACTTTTATCTCCACTAGCATTGATATGAGTTCCTATTACTTAATTTATTCTGGGGGACTGCCAGTGGAAAACACAGGATAAC
>NW_006956813.1:0-1014 GCF_000164805.1 Carlito syrichta
GTCTTTCTAAATCTTTCTCAGCAGTGTTCTGTAGTTTACAGATCTTGTGTCAGGTTTATCCCCAAGAGTTTCATATTTTCTGAAGCTACTTGTATGTTATTTTTTAATTTTTCTTATTTTGTATCACTAGTATGAAGAAATGCAGACTTTTTTTTGTATGTTACTTTGTGGTCTGCATACTTGCCACTCTCGCTTATTAGTTAAAGTCATTTAAATACAATTTTTCTACACAGATGAACATGGAGATAATTTCACTTCTTCTTTTCTAACATGGCTGCCTTTTATGTCTTTTTCTTGCCTTATTGTACTGACTACATCCTCTAGTGCAATGTTGAGTAGAATAGAAACTACGAGTGACATTCCTTGTCTTTCTCCTGATCTTAGTGGGATGTATCTAGTCTTTCATCATCAACTATGATGTTTTCATAGGTTTTCTTTTTTTGTTGTCGATTTGCTTTATTTTGTTGAAGAAGCCCCCTTCTCTCTATCCTTTGCCATGTGCTTTTGTGAAGAATGAGTTGGATTTTTTCAACTGCTTTTTCTGCATCATTTGGATGAAAATACAGTTTTCCTGTTTTATTTTGTTCTCTTTTTATTAATTTTAATTTTTTGAGTTAGAGTCTCACTCTGTCACCCAAACTGGAGCAGTGGCATGCTCCCAGCTACCATAGCCTTGACCTGCTGGGCTCCGGTGATCCTTCCACCTCAGCCTTCCAAGTAGCTGGAAGTACAAGTGTGTGCTACCATGTTCAGCTAATTTTTTGATTTATTGTAGAGATGAGGTCTCACCAAGTTGCTTAGGCAGGTCTCAAACCCGTGGGCTCAGATATCTTTTGTTTTCTGTAATAATTTTTTTTTTTGTAGAATGGTGATTATTTCTTCCTTAAAAGTTTGGTAGAATTGGTGAATTAGTCTGGACCTGGAGTTTTCTTTGTAGAAAAGTTTTAGATACAATTCTCTTTTCTTAATAGTTGTAGGGACAAATAGGTTATTCATTTCTTTTTGAGTGAGCTT
>NW_006956814.1:0-800 GCF_000164805.1 Carlito syrichta
ATACCACCTAACTCCGTCAGAATGGCACTTATCCCAACTCAAAAAATAACAGATGCTGGAGAGAGTGTGGTGAAAAGGGAACACTTCTACACTGTTGGTGGGAGTGTAAACTAGTGCAACCTCTGTGGAAAGCAGTGTGGCGATTCCTAAAAGCTCTAAAAATTGACCTTCCATATGACCCTGCAATCCCCCTACTGGGAATATACCCTGAAGAACACAAATCACTGTATAAAAAAGATACCTGCACACGTATGTTTATCGCAGCGTTGTTCACAATAGCAAGAACCTGGAAACAACCATGCTGCCCATCAAAAGAGGACTGGATTTAAAAAATGTGGTACATATACACGATGGAATACTATGCAGTCATAAAAAAGAACAAAATCATGAATTTCGCAACAACCTGGATGGAACTAGTGTCTATAATATTGAGTGACCTCTCACAGAAACAAAGATCCGAATATCACATGTTCTCACTCATATAATGAACCTTGAACATCCAATGTAATGCTATAAGAAAATGACTGACAGTACTGGGAAACTATGGGGTGGGAGGGAGATGGGATTAGCAGTAGCAAATATCTGTCTGGGGCTGGGAAAACACCTCTTATAAACAGGGTGCCTGAATGAAATGTAATTGTACACCTAACCCTTAACTGTACCCCACAAAACCATAATAAAAAAATATTGATTACTACTATGACAGAAGATTAAGAAGGAATATTATGAGGAGAATTTGGGTCCCTGTAAATCTTCACTACCCTCCTATTTTCTTTCTCTGCTCTGTTACATTCATTTTG
>NW_006956815.1:0-762 GCF_000164805.1 Carlito syrichta
CTGCAGAATGCCGAGACTGTTTCTGGTGACCGAGAATTCCAGTTTTTTGGACATCAAGAGAAAGAAGTCCATAATGTTCTTTAGGAACTGGAATCCAAGATTCTTGGCTCCCCTTCATAGGACCTCCACAAAATATGGAATATTCCAAACACAAAGTCCCAATTCCTAACTGCCCACCCACAAGAATTTTCTGTACTTTGAGGTCACCTGAATTGAGGAATTTTGTAACTATATACCTTTTGATTCTGGGGAAAATGATTATGGTCGTAGATGGTCCCAGGAAACAAAAGGATTTCTAGGGCCCAATCCTTGATTACAACTAACAAGAGTATCCAAAAGATCCTGAGGATCTGTAATTACAGCTTTACTGTATCCACGGAGTAAGTAGCTCTGAAAATGTAGGGAGCCAGAAGCCCAGATTGCTGATTAAAACTTATCAAGAGGCTGTGTAGATTCCAGAAAATGAGAATGCCTAGAACCGGATTTCCTTTTTATTCTCAGTAAGATGCCTTGATTTTTCCTGTTTATTTGGATTCCAAATTCTGTATATCAAAGACAGATGCCCAGAAGTTTCCTAGGTTCGTGGATTCCATGATTCCTGGTTACCATTAAATGTACGTAGTAAACATTTGGCAAGTGTAAAACTCTTTCTCCTGTCTCAAAAAAACAACAGATACGGAAGGGGAAGGATTAGAGGTTTCACATTAAAGACCAGAGTTACATCGAAATATGGCAAGAAGATTCTTTTTTCCTGCTATCTGG
>NW_006956816.1:0-623 GCF_000164805.1 Carlito syrichta
ACTTTTGGATGTTTTTACTATTATGTAATATTCCTTTGAGATGTTTTTCTAACAGGATTTGAAAATCGCTTTAGCTAAGATCATCGTCACTTTTCCAGAAATTTCAATTATCTAAATTTTTATACTAATGAGGAACCCAAATACTTACTACTTTGTAAATCTCCATGGTATTTTGGTTTATGTATATTTGGCCCCAAATTTTCTTTTTCTGTGTGCCTGATTTTACATGCTTGGTAATTAAAAGTATCTGATTAACAGGATACTTTGTTGCAAAGTACAGCATTATGTCTCAGGTATAGAAAATACTAGGGGATACAATGGAAATACTCTTCTAAAAATATAAATAGGGATACAATATGAAAGGAATGTGATTTTATATTTCCTTCAAATATATAAGGGAACCTTTTCTCTGAGGATTGCACATCTGTAACATTTAATCAATTAACAAGCCAAAAATACAGAGTCCACCCAAGAAATTGTAAACAAATTTCAAGAATGGAAAAAGGCTGTATAAATTACGATACTGTTTTATTTTCTAAAATTTTTTAAGATTTTATTATGGATTCTGCCTTCTGAATAGCACTTAGGTACACTGAATTCTCAAGGTTCAGTTATCTAAAATG
>NW_006956817.1:0-863 GCF_000164805.1 Carlito syrichta
CACCTTCCAGAGGTGAATAGGCCATGGAGATTCTAGGTTCTGCCCTCATGAAGGGATTAATGCTCTTGTCTTGGGAGTGAGTTACTTATTGCAAGATTGAATTCCTAATAGAAAAAGTTAAGTTCAGCTCCATTTCTCTCTGTGCCTCTCATGTGTGATTGCTTGTCATGTGATGCCTTCTGGTATGGTATGACCCTCAACAGATGCCAGTGGCATGCTCTTGGAGTCCCAGACTTCAGAACCATAAGCCAAAAAGTTATTTTCTTTGTAAATTACCCAGTCAGTGTTATAGCACACACACACAAAAAAAGATTAAGACATCTGCCTTTTAAATGCTATTCACCTATATTGATTACACCTAGCAGGTCATTGAATGTATTTATGAAGTTATAGATGTATAACTAAGGTGAATTGGATCCCTAACTGAATAACCCACAGTCAAATTACCTAGTTGTTTCTCACTTTTCTTTGGTAGTTTTATGACACATGCTTAAAATTTTAATGAGATTCTAACACAACAATAATACATTAAAGAAAGTTGCAAAAGGAACACTCAAATTTAAATAGATTTTGATTATTAGAAGACAGAACATCTAGCTGGTGACATGGTTTAGCAAGGAATACCATGGTAATTGATGGTTGTCAATAACAGAAAAGGTTTCCAAGAGATAAAGACTATCAAGACAGAAGAGAGAGTGTAAAGATCTTTAATACCTGATGTGGTGAACATGGGGGGGAGGAAGCCCTGCTGGATAACTTTCAGTGAATAATGTGTACTCAATTCCTGTTTAGGTTACAGACTTCAGCCTAACTCCAATGCTGTGAGCTAAACACTCATTTCCTCCCCCCACTTTTTTTTGAGT
>NW_006956818.1:0-921 GCF_000164805.1 Carlito syrichta
AAATTTCTACACCTTAGATAGAGCCCTCCGCCCAAGGAAGAGCCCTAAAACTGAAAGGGGACCCTGCACCTAATTGAGGTGACCAAGAGGGAGAGCTGCTACATCTGAGAGAGAGTCCCTCTAACCTGGAAAGCTGGAAACCTCAGGGAAAACCCTGCACCTGAGGAGAGCTCTGCACTTGAGTAACAATACTGAATGTGATAGGGAGCTCCTACACCTGAGGGAGAGTGCCTGTATCTGAGGGAGATCCTTGCACCTGAGGAGGAGCCCTGAACATGAAGGAGAGTCTTGTACCTGAGGAAAAGTTCAGCATCTGGAGGAGAGGCCGCATACCTGATGAACAGCACCTGAACCTGGGGAAGTCTCGAGATTGATGAAGAATTCCAGAACCTGGGAAAGCTCCTGCCACTGTGGAGAGCTCCTGAATGTAGCAGAGAGCCCCTGAACCTGGGAGAGAGCCCTATACCTAAAAAAGTGCCCCATGTACATGAAAGAAATTCTCCACCTATGGGAGAACTATGCACCTTGTGAAGAGCTTCAGCATCTGAGAGAGAACTCCTCACTGCAGAGAAAATCCATGTACCTAGGGGAGGGCCCTGCACCTGAAAGAGAGTCCTGCCCCTGAGGCAGACACCTGTATCTCAAAGAGAGCCCTGTATCTGAGTTCAGGCGCTGATGCTGAAGGACAGCTCTTACACCTGAGGATGAGCCCCTCTATCTGAGGAAGAGCCCTCAGTGTGAGATGGAGCCCTGCACCTTAGGGAGAGCCCTGAACCTGAAGAAGAGTCCAGCATTGATAAAGACCCTCTGCACCTAGGGGAGAGCCCTACACCTGAAGAAAAGTTTTTGCACATGAGGCAGAGGTTCTGCACCTAAGTAAGAAGGCTGAAACTGGGGAAGAGTACCTGCAGCTGAGAGACC
>NW_006956819.1:0-3631 GCF_000164805.1 Carlito syrichta
TCCTACAACAGTTCCCTGTGGATTGCTTTTCTCAGGTATTTTTTTGTTCTCATATTTCTTTCTTACCTCCAGCATCAAGTCCAAGCTCCTTATGGTAAACAAGAGGGGATCCCAAAAAACAGAATTATCATTTTGGAGGGCAGGACCCTTGTACTACAAGCTTTCCCCTCTTGGTAAGTGTTCTGGGAACTCATTGGCATCAGTGTACCAGCCACCCTTGTTTGTGAGAGGCAGCATTAGACTTCAGTGAATTTTTTTGTTTTGGTGATTCTTTCAATGTGTTTGCCCATTTCATGATCAGTGATTTACGAGTGCACTTGCCCATGTCTCACTAATGATCAGCAGTTTTTGACCAAAACCAGCATAACCCTCCTGTCCTACTTTCCCTGTTCACCTGATCTCATCCTGCGTGACTTTGTTTCACTAATGAAAAGGGTCCTGAAAGGGAACACTTTGCCATGTGGAAGAGGTGAAACCAAAACCAAGAGAAGTACTAAAAGTAATCAAAATTGACAAATATACAACCTTTTGAATAGTGTAAAAAGTACCTCAATAGGCGTATTGCATGAGATGGAGAGTACTTTGAAGATGACTTACATTTAAACAGGTAAGAATAAATACACAATTAAAAAAATTAATTCCAGTTTTCTTGGGATCCCCTTTCACATGTCTTTTAGACCTGCACACTTGATGTGTTACGTATGTTGAACTTATTTTATTTATTTATTTTTATGTAGGAATGTGGTCTCACTCTCTTGCCCAGGCTGGTCTTGAACTCTTGGGCTCAAGCAATCTTCTTGTCTCATTCTCCCAAAGTGCTGGGGTTAAAGGCATGAGCCAACCTGTCCAGCAAACTTCTTGATTTTTATTGTAACAACATGGTCTTTTATCATTCTTCAAGCACTTCTCACATTACTCTGTGATTTTTTGTCTTCATTTATCAGCTTTCACCACTGTTATACTTCAATTTCCAAGAAAAATAGTGATGCATTATTTGTCTTCATTTACTACATGATTATTATGGCTCATCATTAAAAATACAACTAATCCCAAATTATAAAACATTGTGACTTAAAACAAAATTACTGAGGTCAGTTTGGCGACTTGTACCAGTAATCTCAGGAAGCTGAGGCAGGAGGATTGCTCAAGGACATGAGTGCCAGACCATCCAGACCAGCCTGGGCAACATAGCAAGATCTTTTCTAAAATAAATAATAAAATGAAATGAAGTGAAATGATTAAATTAATAAAATAAAATAAATAGGCTGGGCATAGTGACACATCTGTAGTCCCATCTACTCAGGAGGCTGTGGTGGGAGGTTTGCTTGAGTCCAATCATTTGCCATGAAATAGCAAAATCTCATCTATAAAAAAAATCTCATCTATAAAAAAATAATGTAAATGAAAAAAATACTGAAACAAATGATATAGCCTCAAGAGATATTTGTACATTAATATATTGGCATAGTCTTCGCCGAAGAAAATATATTTTGACTCTAACATTTTCTTATGTATATACACAAACACATTGAGATGATTGCATGTGATGTGAATTTTTGAATATGTATGTGCATGAGCATATTACATAATTTTAAAATATATATATTTAAAGCAAGTAAATATGCAGTTATTTTAGTGTGAATTTAGCTTATTTTTAAAGTCTTCACATTTATCTTAAACTGTCAAAGTGAAAAGAGTATTTACGTACATCTCTGATATGAGTTGTTTGTATGAGGTGGAGAAGTAAAAGAAAAATTTTTTTTTTCAGAAAAATATTTTGCACAACACGTGGCTTTCTGAAGTGAGAGATATTCAGCCACTACGAATATACTTTTCAGCTGCTTATAACATAAAAACCTAATACTGATATTGAATTATTGAGAAAGGTCTTTAGTTTAATATCCTCAAGTATTTTCACAATTTAGTATTAAATTAAATAAATCAATTATAAGAACATCATGTAAGTGTTAAAGATAGACTCTCCCTTGTAAGTGATACACAAAGTTTTTTTCCCTTTTTCTTTGTTTAGACTTCACTTATTGTAAACCAATTTCTAATTATAGACATATACTATTAAGACAATTATTTAATTTCCCAAAAGAAAGCTTTGATATATTTATTATGATGAATATTCATTAATATTTTTTACTCTATATGTAGATTGTAATATGAGCTAATGATTCATCCTTCTGGTAATCTATGTTTTTCAGTTCTAGGAAATATGCTCAAGAGCATTGTTCTGAGTGAACATTTAATAAAACAATATACTAAGACTGCGATAAATCTGAAATTTGTCTATGAAAGAGACGACGTTTTTACTACTGAAAAATTCTGATGTGTTGAACTGTTAGGTTTCTTTTTTTGTTGTTATTGTACTCCTGTTGATTCATATTTTTAGTTGTAGAGAATAGTGGCAACCTTTGAATTTCAAAATAAAAATTCAATTATTTTAGATATTACAGGCATTTTTGGAAGAAATATGTTAAAATATTGTTTTATTCCAGGTAAGCATCAAAATACTTTTTCACTATCTTTTTTTTTTATTTTCTGAGTAAAAATCTTCCTACATTGATCTTAATATAAATATATCAAAAAGACAGTTTTCTTTTTTATATAACTTCTTTTTTTTTTGAGATTAAAAAATGGAAATAATATAGTTGCCTGTATGTTCTCACACATTTTATTGTTTTCTAAGAAACTAAGAGAATACAAATGGAAAAGTAAGTTTTATGAGGTGGTCTGAAACATTTACCATAATTTAAGCTACTAATAAAATAAAATAAAACTAGGGCAAAGTAAATGAAAAAAGAAGACTATTAAGTGATTGTGATACCAATGCAGTCTTAGAATTCTTAAATTTTTTTTCTTTTCAGAAGAGTTTTTTCTAAAAATTCTACATGTTTAATTTTAATTTTTTTTACTGTAACTTAATACATAGCCTCAGAAAACATCTGCATAAATGCAAATTAATGCTGAAAAATAACCATTATGATTTATATAGATTATATTTTGAAAAAAGAAAAGTCAGCCGGGCTCGGTGGCTCAGCCTGTAATCCCGCGCCTTTGGGAGGCTGAAGTGAGAGGATTGCCTGAGCCCGCGGGTTCGAGACCCGCCTGAGCAGCGAGACCTCATTTCTACAATAAATCAAAAAATCAGCCGGGCATGGTAGCGCGCGCCTGTAATTCCGGCTACTCGGAAGGCTGAGGCGGAAGGATCGCCGGAGCCCAGCAGGTCGAGGCTGCGGTGGCCAGGAGCGGCCACTGCACTCCAGTCTGGGTGACAGAGTGAGACTCCAACTCAAAAAAAAAAAAAAAGAAAAAAGACAAGTCTCAACATTCTCCAAAATTAAACAGCTTATAAAAATGATATAAGAAAAATGATAATAAGCACACACTTCTAAGTAACTTCTTTCTATTTTTAAGATTTTATTGTATTCCTAGACTCTCTAGAATTTCTATAAAATGTAGTTAATG
This sequence comes from Carlito syrichta, assembly GCF_000164805.1. Lineage (NCBI taxonomy): Eukaryota > Metazoa > Chordata > Mammalia > Primates > Tarsiidae > Carlito > Carlito syrichta. The sequence continues at coordinate 3,475 of NW_006956819.1, forward strand.
AGAATAAATCAAAGAAGTAGTAAAAAATAAAGACAAAATTTTTCAGATGGTTTGTTGTTAGTATATAGAAACATTGCTGACTTTTGTGTGTTGATTTTGTTTTCGGAAACTTTGTTTTATTAGTTCTAGCAATTTTTTGGTGAACACATTAGGATTT
>NW_006956819.1:4769-5526 GCF_000164805.1 Carlito syrichta
AACAGCACTAAGCCACTCATGAGGAATCTGCTCCCATGAAACACCTCCCACTAAGCCCCATCTTCAATATTGGGGATTACTTTTTAATGAGTTTAGAGGAGGCAAACATCCAAGCCATATTATGCTTTGAATCTAAATTCTTCTGCCACATCTTTTTTTAAAACTCCAGATCATGTAATTAGATTGGACCTGAACTGATAATAGACTATTGATTATAATCTATAAAATATAGATTATTGTCATAATCTATGTTTTCATTACATTTTCAAACCTGTACCATATTTACAACTTTGAAGATTAGAAAGTAGACATTTTTTGTTGCCATTATTCTGCCTAACATATATGGTTAGATATTCTATGTCTTTTTAATAACAATCAGTTAATTACATTGCCATTTCTGCATCAACTTTTGTGTGGGAACACAGAAAATGATGACAATCTTTAGCATCATTGAAGACTAACTGTATATTTAATTTCAAATATTAACTGAGTAGTCATTGGCATTTTGTCATTGTTAACTCAAAATCAAGTCCTATAATTTTAGAATGAGTAATTATGTACACTGCTTTGAAAGCATATTCAATTTTACAATAGAGAAAGGGTTTGCTTTACATATAGGTTTTCAGTGGTCAGGAAGATTTATTTGGCCAAAATTAATGTAAAAATTAACATCAACAAACTTTATTGGTGATATATGTAACAATGAAATTTTCTGCCTTTTACTGTTTCTACTTGGTGGAAAAGTAATTGAAATTCT
>NW_006956819.1:6560-7288 GCF_000164805.1 Carlito syrichta
TCCACACTGACACAACTTACCTTTCCTAACCTTTGGTGTTTATTATTCTACTCTTGACATTCATGAGACTAATTTCTTTAGCTCCCACATATGAATGAGAACATATAATTGTTCTGTATCTGACTTATTTCACTTAACACAATGACCTCTAGTTTCTTAGTGTTATGCACCTTAGCACATGTTTCAATTAGTAGTTCTTACACAAATTACCAGCTAAGTTTTTTTTTAATTTTAAATTTTGAAGATGTGGGGTACAATTCAGGGTCAGGTATACAAATGTTCATTATGCAGGTACACATGTTAATGAGGTATGCACCCCCCAGCAGTTTCCCACTACTGCCATTCCCCTTCTTTTTGTTTTTATTTTTTGAGTTGGAGCCTCGCTCTGTCACCCAGGTTGGAGTACAGTGGCACACTCATAGCCATCACAGCCTTGATTTGCTGGGCTCAGGCGATTCTTCCACCTCAGCCTTCTAAGTAGCTGGAATTACAGGTGTACACTACCATGCCTGGCTAATTTTTTCATTAATTGCAGAGACAAGGTCTTGCCAAGTTGCCCAGGCTGGTCTTGAACCCCTGGGTTTAGGCATTGATCTCACCTCGGCCATGCAAATTGCTTAGATGACAGGCTTAAGCCACTGAGCCCAGCTGATCAATCCCTTTCTTATAATATTATAATAATTGTTCAAGATACACTTGTGAGTGAGATTATGAGAATATGTGGTACT
>NW_006956819.1:8665-9456 GCF_000164805.1 Carlito syrichta
TCCCATGCTTTGGGGAGGCTGAGGTGAGTGGATTGCCTGAGTCTTTGGGTTTGAGATATGCCTGGGCAACTTGGTGAAACCTCATCTCTACAATAAATCAAAAAATTAGCCGGGCGTAGTAGCACACGCCTGTAGTTCCAGCTACTTGGAAGGCTGAGGTGGAAGGATCGCTGGAGCCCAGCAGGTCAAGGCTGTATTGACCGGGAGTGGCCACTGCACTCCAGTCTGGATGACAGAGTGAGACTCCAACTCAAAAAAAAAAAAAAAGAAAAAAATTCTTTGAGCAGTGCTTTGTAGTTTTCATTGTAAAGGACTTTCACTTTTCTGATTAGAAAGATACCAAGGCACTTCAGTTTTTTGTGGTTACTGTGAATGGGATTGTGCTTTTCATTTGGGCTGCTGTTTGTTTATTGTTGGTGTATAGGAATGTGACTGTCTTTGGCACATTTTTTGTAAACTCTGATACTTTGTTAGAGAACTTTATCAGTGAAAGGAATTTTTTGACAGATTCTCTTGGGTTTTAGAGGTATAAAATCATGTTTTCTGCAAAGAGGGATACAACTTAATTTCCTCTTTTCCTATTTGGATACCCCTGATTTCCTTCTTTTGTCCGATTACTCCAGCTAGGACTTCCAATACTATGTTGAAGAAGGGGTAGGAGTGGGCATCCTTGTCTTGCTCGAGTTTTCAGAGGAAATGGTTCTAAACTGTCTGTTTAGTAGTATGTTGGCTGTATGTTTCTCATAGAAGAATCTTACTATTTTGTGGTATGTTCCATCTATGCCTAGAGG
>NW_006956820.1:0-4948 GCF_000164805.1 Carlito syrichta
TTTTTTTTAATGGGCCATGCTTTTCCTGTTTTATTATATGTCTTGTGATTTTTGTTGCTGTTTTTGAAAACCAGACATTTGACCGTGATAACATGATAACTCTAAAAATTAGATTCTCCCTTTGCCTTGGGTTTTTTCTGATTTCTCTTGTTGTTGTTGTTGTTGTTATTATTATTATCATCTTTCTTTTAAAAATTGTGGTAGGCTGTCTCTGAAACAAGGATCAGTCTAAGGTGTAAATGTAAGGTCTTCTGAGGTCTTTTCTGAGCCTGTATTTCTCCCTGGGCATGTGTGGTCACTTTCTAATTTTCCTCATATATGTAGTTGTTTTGAATGCCTTAGGCTTTATAGTCTGGTTCCCAAAATAGGGGAGAAGAGAAAAGGGGGAATGGGGAAATATCAGTGACCCTTTACATTTCCTAAAAGTCACTTCAGCATAAGGGGTGTGGTTTCCAAAAACGGGGAAAAGTGCAGCAACAATGGCTACCCACCTTTTTGTCTGCAACTTCGTGATAAGAGCAGCAAACAGTGTTTAGAGCACAGATTGCTCTTTCCATACAACCTAACTCCTTTAAAACTGCATGAAAGCTGCTTCAAAAACACATGCATGGCTGCCTGACACATTGCTGGGGAGTAGGGGATGAGTACCTACTACTGTACTACGAGTTGAAGTGGACTGAAATTAGCTACAATTTGCCATTCAAGTCTTCTCCTGGAAATTGCAAGCCTTCAATCGAGCTCTAAAATAGTTACACAGGATCGATTGTGTCAGTGCGGTTGTAGTCTAGGTCAGAGCCAGATTCCTGGTGCTTCCTACTCTTTCCATAATTCTCTCAACAATGGTAGTTGGGAAGAAATTAAGCATTAGCTATTACATGTATAGGTAATTATGACATGACTAAAGAAGTCACCCTTTATTTTTCTAAGGAATGTTTTCTCTCCTTCCTTCACTACAGGGAGAAGATGGTACCAAGACATAACACCTTGATCAATATATGTCTAAAAAACAGTCATTCACAATTCTGGTTGCATATGAGATTCACTTGGAAATGTTCTTTTAAGTATAGTAGAGTTTTTTGTCATATAAGTCATAACCTGGTGGAAGGGTGCCTGAATTTCCCTCAAGTGATGTTAATGTATATAGGAATTGATTTCCAGTGATTAGACTTTAGAAGGAGAGTATTTAGCTCCTCTGAAGGGGAGAGGCAGAACTACTCTGTTATAATCTGGGAATTGGGTAAGGCACAGAGATAAGTCATCTTATAATTCTTACCTTGTATACATACTGACACATGGTTGATGTGAGGCAATGAAGTGTTACCCCATGAGTGTTCATGGTTATAACACACTCCAGCTTGTCCCTGACCAGTATTAGCCATTTAAAGCTGCTTGAATTTTCTAAAAATCACTTTTATGCCAGTTTGAGTGTAAGATGAAAGACCTTCACAAGGTCTAAATGGAATAATGGGATTTGCATTTCTGGCCCTTACCCAGCTTTTCAAGATTATTTCCTTTTCCTGTGTCTCTATCTAGCAATTTTTTTCATGTCTGAAAGTTTATATACTCCAATTCTATCCCTTTGCACAAAACAATGAAATATCTTCACTCCACACATAGAGTGACCCCTCCCTTCTTCCCCTTCATCTTTCCTCCACCCCACCGTACCCCTTCTTCTAGTTAATTCTAAATTGTCTTTTATAGCTCATTTCAAATGTTTTACAAAGAAGCCTTCCTTGCCTGCATCTGTAAAACCTAAGTTAGCTTCCTCTTTAATCCCTCATTCCAGTGTTTAATTTTTCTTTGCAGTATTTATCACAGACTGAACTTACAGAGTCTGCGATTACTTTGTAAATATCTACCTGTCACATTCAAATCTAGGTTTTATAGGAAGTGAGCCCTAAGTTTATTTTATTTCCTACTGCCCAGACTTAACCAAGTGACTTTCCCCATTTCAGGTTCAGAAACTCTTTGTTGAATTAATACTGATAGACTTTGTTTTCTCCATCCATAGCAGAAAACTGTTTTACTTATTCTATAATGTTTCAAAAGTTTCTCCAATGTGCCAAAGTCTGTGAGAATTAAATTATAAAACAGACATAGACATAGACTTTAAAGATTTTTCTAGTGTCTAATGGAGTATAAAATACATGTACTCAAATAATGATTACACGTAAGGGAAACCATCAACATTATTAGCAAAATCAAATTTCAGCTCTACTGAGTTATCAAAGGAAGGAGGCTCTTCATGTGAGAATAATGATGGGCCCTCACTATCCTAGGTCATGTGGCCTCCTAAGTCAGCTGGATTTAATCTCTAGTATTACCTCATGGCTGCCTGGCTTCAAGGCATTTACCCACTTGTGCAGCAGCACCCTCAACTGTGAAAAGGTCACTTTTTTAGTGGCTAGAATGCCCAATTTTTACATAAAGTGTTTTTAGAAGAATACTGTAAGTTCCATAACAATGAAGAAGATATACAGATGACAGACACAGGGAAGGATGCTCACATCATTAAGAGAAATACAAATTAAATCCATGTTAAGGATCACTACCCATCTATCAGAATGACTAATATAAAAGAATATTGTTCTTATGACAACACCAAACATTGGTGTGGATGTGGGACAAGCAGACCACTCACAGTGTTGGTAGTAGTGTGAAATGGCATAGTCACTTTGGGACACAGTTTGACCATTTCTTTAAAAATTAAACATGAAACTACAGCCCATAAATTTCAGTTCTGGACATTTATTTCTGAGAAATGAAGACATATGTTTACCTCAAAACCTATACACAAATGTTTATAGCAGCTGTATTTTCTAAAGCCCCAAACTGGCAGCAACCAGAAGTCCATCAATAGGTGAATGGTTAAACAATGATATAACAGAATACTGCTATGTGATGTAAATGGATGAACTATAAATGCCTGCAACAATTTGGATAGGTCACCCATTCTGTTGAGTAAAAAAAAATCCAAAAATATTATAATAGATACTCTATGATTCTGTTAATATAAGATGTGGAAAAGACAAAATTATAGACATGGAGAACAGATTGGCAGTTGCCAGGGACAACAAAGGTGGCTGTAAAATGGTAATATAAAATGTACTTGAGAAAATGGGAATGTCCAGTATCTTCATTGTATCAATGGGAATATACTGGTTATGATATTATACAATAGTTTTGAAAGATACAATCATTGTGGTAAACTCAAAGAAAGGTTGAAAGAGTTTGAATTATTTCCTACAACTGCATATGAATCTACAGTTATCTAAAAATAAAAAGGTTGGGCAACCCCCTCGGGCCCCTTCCCACTGTGGGAGCTTTACTGTCCTCTCAGTAAATCCTGCTAAAAAAGATAATAAAAAGGTTAATTTTTAAATTTAAAAGATGGAAGCAAAGTCAGGCAATCAAGCTTGTCAGTTTGTCAGTTATGACATGAGCCTTAGAAACTTGATGTCATAATGGGAGGGATCCTGACTACTGAGCGATCATTAGGTTTCAAGGATTTGCCTTTAGTGCTCTGCCAAGTGCTATAGACATGATGGATTTTCAGTCTCAATAACTGAAGAAAACAAGGTGTTCACACCAATCCCAAAGCTTCCCCAGTGCTAAGTTGCCATCCAATGATCCACTGAACAAGGCAGTCTTTTAATAGACAATTTTGGAACATCCAGACTGGTAGTCTCAGGAGGTGTCCTGTCTTGTTTACTCTAAAGCATATACATTAGTTCTTAACTTCTTAACTTTAGCACTGATTTTCTTAAACACTATTCATGTTCACAAGTGCTGCTGAACTTGAGAAGGCAGGCTTTATGTTTTTAGAGGATATGATTTTTCAACTTGATGGGATACCATTTCATGGGAGGTCTAAGAAAATATCTGCCATATTTTTGAAGAAGTTTTTAGGCTCTGTTTTATCTAGTCAGTTTTGCTTACTATGACCAGAGTCCAGTTGGAGCTTGAGTATAGTGCAACCAAATAATATTTAGCACTTTCTTGAGTTTAAAATTTTTTTGATGTTTTTAGTTTTATTTGGTGTTCTTTATCAGTTTTCCTTTCAGGATCTGAACATTGGTTTAATACAAGTCAATTTTCAAAAATTCTCAATTATCAAAATTTCTATGCTAATGTGAAGCCAAAATAAGTACTTCTTTGTAAATCTCCATGTTAGTTTGTTTTATATATATTTGGCCAAGATTGAGTTGTTTTTATTTTTTACCCAAATTTTAAATGCTTGGTGAATAAGAAATATCAGATTTGTCTGATTTTTTCTTGCAGACTACAGCATCGTGGCTTAGGCAGAGAAAATGTCAGGTCATTCAATAGAAATACATCTTTAAAAATATTAATTGGTTTAAAATATTAGGGAAATGTGATTTTATTTTGTCTTCAAAATTGCAGGGGAAACTTCTATAAAGATTACATATCTGTCACTTGTAATCAGAATTAACTAGCAGAAAACACAGAGGGAACCAAAAAAAATGTACACATGTTTTAAGACAAGAAAAAAGTGTATTAAAATTGTAAGACTTGAAGTGAATACAAGTCACATTTGACTTTTGCAATTACAAGATGTGCTCAAAGTGGTTACCATCAGTGTCCAGACAGTTCTGATTATGGCAAACACCTATTGACATCTCTGAAAGTGTGTATACATTTTTTGACATCCCCAGTAATTATGAAGAACTTCACAGTTATAGAATGCTTTTGACAGCTTACTTTACTTTGTTTCATTATAAGCTGATATATAGACATTACTTTTCCTCATTAAGTGTTCTATATTACTACTCTCATTGACATTTTGCCAGATTGAAGATATGGGTACTTTAAATTTGTAATGGTCTTTTGAAATACATCATGTATGTAAAGCATATTGTATACTATTCTGTTAACTTCAAGAGTGTCTCCAAGACACTTCAACATAGTCCTCTATGGCTTTTGGCTC
>NW_006956821.1:0-952 GCF_000164805.1 Carlito syrichta
TAAACTAGCAAGAATCTTATAAAAGCAAAAACCACAAATGAGTTACATAGCAGAGGGGTGACGAAACAGGGAACTAAAAACAAAGGGAAACAAAATATAAGAATAAAACGTTTGAATGTGACAAGGGGAATTTGCAAAGACCAATGTCTTGGTGCAACATCTGATTTTACCTAACAAAGCACACAATTATATGAACCATGTAGCTAGTGAATTTCAAATGACCAGCAAGAATGATCAGCTTGAATGGCTCAAGGGAACAAAGCTGAGGGTTTGTGGTCATGGAAACAGCACAACAATCACACGTATACAGTGTGGGGATCATTTTTAGGTCAGACAGACAGCTAACATGGAGGATTTTAACAAAATGGAGTTATTATGTCAAGCAATTTCTTGTAATTATGGCTCAAGGGAACAAAGCTGAGGGTTTGTGGTCATGGAAACAGCACAACAATCACACGTATACAGTGTGGGGATCATTTTTAGGTCAGACAGACAGCTAACATGGAGGATTTTAACAAAATGGAGTTATTATGTCAAGCAATTTCTTGTAATTATTTTATATATTTCATTAGTTATTTTAAAACCTACTTTGTTGCTAACAGATGTTTCTCCTTAAACCTAAACATCCATATTGCCCAGTGAAGTACTTTTCTGAGACGGAAACACCAAAGCACATTTGTAATTTTCCTGGAGTCCCATCCAACTTTTTTCCTGAATTGATACAAATTATCAAACCACATTGTACTATTCATTACCCCATGAGTCTTTCAACATGTATATCTGTGCTTTCTCTATAATGTCATTCAGAACATCTAAATTTCTCTTTTAGATTTCTTCAAAGGTAACTTGGTAATCTTCTTTTATTATGAAATAACTTTACTTACAAATACATAGATAGATAAACAGATAACTTTTTAAAAGACTGTGGGAGGAGATAGAGAATAAAGAGGTG
>NW_006956822.1:0-798 GCF_000164805.1 Carlito syrichta
CAGGACTCAGTGATCATAATAGTAAAAGATAACTTCAAGGGAAACTCCCTCAGGCCCCACCCAGTTTGGGAGTTTCTCAGTCCTCTCAGTAATGACTGGTTTAAAAAAAAAAGACTACCTCGTTTAGAGGATTCTCGAATGGTCACTTACCCCTGGAGAAATTTTTGGATGTGTTCACCATGTGAACACATGGTTATAGTCACTTCTTTGGAATGAAATCCAACGTGTGTACTGTATTTGGCAGAGCACTGTACACAAGTGCTTGAAGCCTAAGGATTGTTCAGTAGTCAAGGTCCCTCCCATTATGATGTCAAAGTTCTGACACTCATGTCATCAATGACAATTTTACATGCTTGTTTCCCTGGCTTTACTTACCACTTTTAATGTAAAATTTAGCCTTTTAGTCAATCTACAGATTCAATGAAAAAACCATTAAGTTAACATCATTAATCTCAGACCTGGAAATTGCAAAAAAGAATTCATATGAAACCATAAACCATCATGAATAGCCAAAAGTAACTTATCAAAAGAAACAAAGTAGGAGCAATCGCAGTTCCAGATTTCAAATTTTACCATATGTTTACAGTAATCAACGCAGCCTGGTATTGCCACAAGAATAGGTCCATAGGCCAATGGATCAGGAAAGAGATTGAAATGCTCAAATTCTCAAAAAACTCATCTTTGAAAAAACCTCCAAGACCCACTGGGTAATGGAGAACATATTCAGTAAATGGTGCTGGGAAAAGGCTGACAACATGCACAAGATGAAACAGGACCCGTATCTATCACCATACACAT
>NW_006956823.1:0-843 GCF_000164805.1 Carlito syrichta
TGCATACTATTTCATTTATATAACGAAATCACTTTAACCTTATAAATTTATATCTACTACATCTGTACTTTCTTAAATGATGTTTAAAAGCAGCTGCTGGAGGAGACGGGGCAAGATGGCGACGACATAGGTGAACTGGTGAGATTCTCTGAACGGACCAAGACTGCAAACTGCTGAATAGACACACAGTAAAGCAGAGGGAAAAGTGAACAAAACCAGAAGACCCTCATAAGGAAGAACAGGTCATTGCAGAAGAGAAATAAAAGCAACCCCACCTTCCCTCAAAAACAGAATTGAAGAGGGGGAGGGAAAGGAGTAAAGGGAGAAAAATCTACAGAAATGAAGAAAAACCAAAAGAAGAGTATGGGTCTCTCCCAGATGCCTGGGAGAGCAGACACTGAGAAAACTGACTTTGGAATACAAACAATGAAAAGTCCCCAGAATGAAGGGTCTCAAAATGCAAATGTAGATATCAAAACAATACTGGAGAGATTAAAAAGAATTGAGGAGACACAAGAAGAAACTAGGAAGGAGCTGATATCTGAGATAACAGTAATAAAGAATACTGTGAATGAAATAAATAACAAATTGATAAGCATGGAAAGCAGAATTACCCAAGCAGAAGAAAGAATCTCAGAGCTTGAGGACCAAAATATAGAAATAACCCAAACTCTTAAAAACACAGAAAATAAGCTAAAAAAGACAGAACAAAACCTTCAAGAGATGAATGACTACCTCAAGAGGCGTAACCTAAGAATAATCAGACTCCCTGAGGCAGAAAGAGAAACAGAGACCACATTGGAACAAACTTTCCACGAGATCATTCAAATAAATTTCCCTTAT
>NW_006956824.1:0-716 GCF_000164805.1 Carlito syrichta
CCCTGCCAGTTCTGCCCCCAACTCACCTTGCTGCCCAGTGCATGCTTCCCATGAACCTGTCCTCAGTGCCCAGCCCACAGCAGCTCAAAATTCCATGCAATGGGCCTTGCCTCTCCCGTGGAGGTGGCTGAGCCCAGTCCATGTCCCTGTCCTCCAGGTGTGTGTGATCGAGCCCAGCAGCATGGAGTTCACCCCACGTCAGGTGGACGCATGCATGGGCCAGACCCTGTAGCTGCCTTGGCGGATCAGCGGTCTCATGCCTGACGGGTCCGCGGAGATGATCACCCCGAGCGACTGCTCCCACTTTGACTTGACGGTGGAGGTGGAGAACCAGGGTGTGTTCCAGCCACTCCCAGGTAAGGTAGCACTGCTGGGTAGATCCAGAAAGGCAGACATGGATCGCCCCGATGCCCAGCTTGAGGACTTGAGGCAGCAGAGGTTCCACACCTTCAGCAGTGGCATTTGTCTCCTTGTCTACCGTCAGCTCCAGTCTGGTCTGGCTCTTGTCCAGGTGACTGGCTTCTGCGACTGTTTTCACATCTCTGAGTTGAGTGTCATGTAATTAGAATTGCACGTCAAAGGGCCTGTTTCAGTGCCTGAAATGCAGTCGGTGCTCAGAACGTATTGTGGATGGGGGGTTTTGGCTAGCTATAGAGGCAAAGCACCCATGACACGTGAGGCCAACCTGCCTGAGCACCTCTTTTCTTCATCTCCGG
>NW_006956825.1:0-828 GCF_000164805.1 Carlito syrichta
CAGTAGATCCCGCTTGCGGGGTCTCACGGTCCAAAGTCTGGGTCGCCTCAGGTATGGGCGCCAATGACTGCAGCAGCATCCATGGCTGCTGCGGCAGCCCAGACCTCCGTGATGTTTGAGCAGTGGCAGCGGCAGGGGCTGAGCTCCCCGTAAACAGCAGGCTGCCGCAGATGGGCGCTGCAGCCCATGAGAGAGAGCTAGGGTCTTTATGAGTGTTCTCTTTCGCAGAGGGTCTCACCGACCATGCTGCCCCGTTGCCATCTTGCTGGAAGTCCTGGTAAAAAAAAGTCAAAAGAGACATACTATATATACACAATTCAACTCCAGATAAATTAAGAATATCAGTGTCAAAAATATTAATAAAACTTTTTAAATTTCACTTTTAAAATGTAAGTTCTTATAGTTTGAGTTTTGGTGTAGTATGGGCTAGGGATTTTTTAAAAACCAGATTCATTTAGCATTGTCCAAAAATTAATATTAAAATTAAGAACTTTTGGGGAGTTGGGTGCTGTGGCTCACCCCTGTAATCCTAACACTTTGGGAAGCCAAGGAAAGAGGATTGCTTGAGCCCAGGCAGCCAGCTCGGACAACATAGTGAGACCACATCTTTACAAAAAATCAAAAGTTTGCCAGACATCATGGCACTTACTTGTAGTTCCAGCTTCTTGGGAGGCCGAGTGGATGCTTGAAACTATGACCATGCCACTGCACTCCAGCGGGGGCAACAGAGTGAGACTGTAGCTCAAAAACAAAAAGAAAAAAAGCAAAACAAAGACAACAACAACAAAACAGTTTTCCTCAAAGTAAATGTTTAAAAAAGAGTAAAAG
>NW_006956826.1:0-5833 GCF_000164805.1 Carlito syrichta
AATTATAGTCCCCAGGACCACCCATCACAGAGGAGGGCAGGTCAAAAATGTATACATCACAGCAGAGTCCTAGTCACTGGGCACCAATCATGGAGGATATTCAGTCACTGGGGCACCCAGCACAGAGGAGGTGTAGTCATAGAGGAACCCATCAAAGAAGAGGGCCAGTCACAATCACAGACATTACAGAAGAGGGCTAGTTACTCAGACACACTTCACAGAAAGGCGTCAGTCACTGGGACATCCATCACAGTGGAAGGGCAGTCACTGGGGCACCAATTACAGAGGATGGCCAGTCACTGTGGCATGCATCACAAAGGTGGGCCAGTTAAGAGACATCCCTTATACATAGGGGCTAGTTCCTGGGATACTCAATGCAGAGGAAGACTAATCGCTGTGATACCATAGATTTGGCCAGTCACTGGGACACCCATTATGTATGAAGGTCAGTCATTGGGACAACCTTCATACAGGAAGGCTAGTAACTGGGGCTGCCATTATGGTGAAAAGTCAGTCACTAGGAAAGCCATCACAGAAGAGGCACAGTCACATGCGCACCCATCCAAGAGGGTCAGTCACTGTCACTGGAGGCCCTAAACAAAAAAGAAACAACCACCAGAGCACACAGAAGAGAACCATTCACCAGGGTACCCAAAATAGAAGTGGCCAGACACAGGGCCACCCTTCATAGAAGAGTTCTAATAACTGAGAAACACTTCCCAGAGGAAGGTTAGTCATTTTCACACTCAGAACAGAGGAGGGCTAGAAACTGGGGCATCCAATTTGCAGGAGGACCTGTCCGTTGGAAAACCAATCATGAAGGAGGCTCTAATAGTGGAGCACCTATTATTGAGGAGGCCCAGTCACTGGTATATCAGTCTCAGAGTGAGCCAGTCAACTAGGTACCAATTATGGAAGAGGCCTAGAAATTGGGATCCATCTCAGAGTGGCATTATTCACTTGGGCACCCATTTTGGAGGAGGCCCAGTTACTAGGTCACCCATCATGGAAGATGCCTAGTCCCTGGAGTACCAAACCCCAAGAATGGCCAGTCAGTGGGGCATAAGTCACAGAGATGATCTAGTCACGTGAGCGACCATTATGGGGGAGGCCCCATCACCATGACAACCATCACAAAATAGGGCAAGTCACTGAGGCAACCATCATATATAGAATCCAGTAACTGGGTCATCAATCACAGAGAAGTTCCAGTCAATGAGGTACCCAATGGAAGAGGGACAGTCACTGGGGCAAACATCTCAGAGAAGGGCAATTTACTGAGGAACCCATCACAGAGGAGAAGCAGTCTTTGGGACAAGCATGCTGGAGGTCAAGTCACAGGGATAACTATCACAAAGCAAGGCCAGTGACTGGGGCATCCAACACTGATGAGGGCCACTCACTAGGAAGCCTATCACAGAGGAGGGCATGTAACTTGGGCACCTGTTATGCAGGAGATTCAGTTACTGGGACACCCCTCACAGAGGAATGCTAGTCACTAGAGCAACGATCATGGTGAATAAATTGTCACTAGGGCACCAATCACTAAGTAAGAACAGGCCCTGGGGCACCTAAAATGGCTAAGGGCTAGTCATTTGGAGTACCCATTATTTAATGAACCCTGTTCCTGGAGCAGTGTACAGAAAGAAAATCTGTTCAGTGGAGCAACCATCACAAAGGAGAATCAATTACTAAGGCAGTCATTAAATATGAAGGTTAGTCACTGGGTCAAACATCACTGAGGAGAACCAGTTACTGGGGCACCATCACAGAAGAAAGTCAGTTACAGTGGCACCAATCACAGTGGAGGCACAATCACTGGAAAACCCACCACAGAGGAGACACAGTTAATGAACATCCATCTCATAGGAAAGTCACTCACTGGGGCAGCTATCAGAGACCAGGCCCAGTCACTGGGATATACATCACAGACGGGGCCTCCCACTGGCCATCCATCACAAAGAAAGCCTAGTCATTGGGGCATCCTTCACAGCAGAGGTATAGTCACTGAGGCACCCATCACACAGAAGTTTCAGTCATTGAAGCACCCATCACAGAGGAGAATCACTGAGGCATCAAAACCAGCTGAGTCCAGTCACTTGGGCACCCATGAAGAAGTAGGCTATTCACTCAGCCACCAAACACAGAAGACAGCAAGTAACTGAGGCACTCAGCAGAGTGAAGGGCCAGTCACTAGGGCATCCATCAGAAAGGAAGGCCAGTCACTGAGGAATGCAGCACAAAGGACCAGTAATTGAGGTACCCACAATAGAGGAGGCCTAGTCATTAAGGCACCAATTTCAGAGGAGGCCCAGTAACTGGGATATTGATCACAGAGGAAGGCCAGTCAATGAGGCATCCAATACCAAGGACGGTCAGTCACTGAAGCTCCCTTCCCAGAGGAGAGCCAGTCACTAAGGCCCTAATCACAGAGGAAACCCACTGAAAGAAGAAACCATCACAGAGAAAACCAGTCACTTAGGCATCCATCGGGGGGGGGGTCTGTCACATGGGCAACAATATCAGAGAAGGGCAATTTACTGGGCAATGCATCACAGAAGAGGGACTGGCACTGGTCCAAACATTTTGGAGGAGGGCCAATCACAATAAAAACTATCATAAAGGAGGGCCAGTGATTCAGGCATCCATCACTGATGAGGGCCAATCACTAGGAAACCCATCACAAAGGAGGAATTGTCACTGAAGCATCAATTATGGAAAATGATCAGTTACGGAGACACCTATCACAAGGAGGGCTGGTCACTAGGGAAACCATTATGGTGAACTTCCAGTCACTGAGGTACCAATCTAAGAGAAGACCCAGTTACTGGGGCACACATAATGGGGGACTGTGAGTCATTGGGGCACCCATATATACGGTACCCTCTCAATGGGGTACCCATCTGATAAGAGGATCAGTCACATAGGCAACCATCAAATATGAAGACTATGCACAGAGTCAACCATCATAGAGAAGGACCAGTCACTGGGGGACCATCGCAGTGAAAAGACAGTCATTGAGGCATCCATTATAGAAAAGAGCCAACTACCGTGACACCATCATAGTGGAGGTACAGTCACTGTGGAGGTACAGTGGAGGTACAGTGGAGGGCACCCATGACAGAAGAGACACAGTCACTGGCCAGTCATCACATAGGAGGGCCAGTCACTTGAGCAGCTATCACAGAGTGGCCTAGTCATTAGGATACCCATCAAAGAGATGTGACTATCACTGGGCAACCATAACAGTATTGGCCAAGTCACTGTGGCACCCATCACAGAGATTGTCCATTCATTAAGACATTCATCCCAGTTGCTGGTTACCTATAACTGATGAGAGACAATCACTAGACCACCCATCACAGAGGCGGGTCAGTCATGGTGCCACCCATCACAAAGAAGGGCTAGTCACTGAGACAACCAACACAGAGGAGAAACAGTCACTGTTGCACTCATAACAGAGGAGGGCCAGTCACTGGGCTACCCATTATGAAGGAGGGTCAGTCATTGGAACAATCTTCACAGAGGAGGGCTAGACACTGCAGTAACCATTATGGTGGCATGCCAGTTACTTGGACACCAAGCACAGAAGATGTCCAGTGATTGGAGAACCAATGATGGAGAAGCCCAGGCACTGGTTTCACCTATAACAGGTAAAGAAAAATCATTGGGCCATTCATCATTGAGGCAGACCTGTATAGGGTCACGTCTCACAGTGGGAAGACTAGTCACTACCGCACCATCAAAAGGGTAGCCAGTCACTAAGGCACTCATCACAGAGTAAGGTCAGTCATTAAGGCATCCATTCCGCAGAAGTGTAAATCACTGACACTCCCATCCAAGAGGATGACATGGCATTTGGGAACACATTAGTAGGAGGACCACTCACTAAGGCACCCACTCTAGAGGAAGGTCAGTCACTGAGTCACCCATGGCAATGGAGTTACAGTCACTGGGGTACCCATTAGGAGCAGGGCACGTTTTTGATCACCAATCACACAGAAGGGTCACTCATTGGGGCACCCATCACAGAAGAAATACAGTCACTGAAACATGAATCACAGGATAGCCAGTCCCTGGATCTCCTATGATAAAAAAGGGGGTTAGTCACTAGGGGACTGATTATGGAGGAAAGCCAGTCACTGGGGCTATGATCACAAAAGACCAGTCACTGAGACACCAATCTCAGAAGAGGATCAGTCACTGAGTTACTCATCACATGGCAATGTATGTCATAATAAGCCTTTATGGGGTAGGTCATTCACTGAGGTACCTGTAACAGAGAAATGCCAGTTATTTGGTTTCCATTACAGACGAGAGTCAGTCACTGAGGCACCCATCCCTGAGGAGGGCTTATCAATGAAGCACCCATCCCAGAACAGGGCTAGTCACTGAAGCACCCATCACAGAGTTGGGCAGGTCACTGAGGCACCCATCCCAGAGAAACGTCTTTCACTGGGGCACCCATTAGGAGGAGGAGCAGTCACCTGTTCACTGATCTTATAGGAGGGCTAGTCACTGAGTCAACCATCACAGGGGAAAAGACCAGTCACTAAGGCACCACTACAAATGAGGTCCAATCATTGAGGCATCTATCCCAGAAGAAGGACAGACCCTGGGACTCCTATAACAAATGAGGGAATATCACTGGGCCATCAATCACAGATGTTGGCCAATCCTGGGTGCATCCATCCCAGAGGACGACTAGTCAGTTGGGCACCATCATAGAGGACAGCCAGTCACTGAGGTACCCATCACAGAGGAGGGTCTCTCACTGAGATATTCATTATACAGAAGTGTGTGTAATTGAGGCAACCATCCAAGAGGAGGGCACTGCACTGGGAAAAACAATAGTAAGACGGCCAGTTGTTGGAATGCTGATCTCTGAGGGGGCTCAGTAACTGACACACCCATCGAATATGAGAGCCAGTAACTCTGGCAACCATAATGGAGGAGGCATAGTCACTGAGTCACCCATTTCAGAGGAAAGTCATTCCCTGCTGCATGCATATCAGATAAATTCCAGTCACTGGGACATCGATTAAGAGCAGGGCATGTCACTGGGTCATCAATCACAGAGAAGGGCCAGTAACTAAGGCATCCATTACAGAGGAAGGCTAGTCTATTAGACACTCAACACAGAGAAGGGCCAGTTACTTGGGAACCCATTAGGAAAAGGGGAAGTCACTAGGGCATCAATCACGAAGGAGGGCCAGTCAGTCACTTGGGTAACTATTCCAGTGGAGGTCCAGCCACTTGGGCACACAATAGGAAGAGAGTCAGTCACTGGGACACCCATCACAGGGGCAACCCAGTCACTGTGGGGTCCATAACAGAGGAAGTCCAGTCACTGCAGCACCCATTATGGTAGAGTGCCAGTCATTTGGGCACCATCATAGAGGAGGTGTTCTCTGTAGCAACAACAATGGAGAAGTCCCAGTCACTGGATCACTTGTAATGGGTAACAGACAATCATTCAGTCACCCATCATAGAGGGTGGCTAATGGGGAAATCTCCTACAGAGGACTAGTCACTGGGACATGCATCACAGAGTTGGGCTAGTCACTGAGGCAACCATTACAGATGAGGTCCTGTCCCTGGGGAACTCATTAGGAGAAGGGACAGTCACTGAGGCACCCATCCTTATTGACCAGCTTGAGGAACCTATCCCAGAGGAGGGATAGTTATCATGGCAGCAATCACAGAGGGAGTTCAGCCAGAGAGGCACACATCACACAGGTAAACCTGTCACTGAAGAATTCATCACAGCTGAGGGCTAGTGACAGAAGCACCCATCACAGGGGTGGGGCAAGTCATTGGGACACCAATTAGA
>NW_006956826.1:5853-10336 GCF_000164805.1 Carlito syrichta
ATTACAGAGGAAGGCTAGTCTATTAGACACTCAACACAGAGAAGGGTCCAGTTACTTGGGAACCCATTAGGAAAAGGGGAAGTCACTAGGGCATCAATCACGAAGGAGGGCCAGTCAGTCACTTGGGTAACTATTCCAGTGGAGGTCCAGCCACTTGGGCACACAATAGGAGGAGAGTCAGTCACTGGGACACCCATCACAGGGGCAACCCAGTCACTGTGGGGTCCATAACAGAGGAAGTCCAGTCACTGCAGCACCCATTATGGTAGAGTGCCAGTCATTTGGGCACCATCATAGAGGAGGTGTTCACTGTAGCAACAACAATGGAGAAGTCCCAGTCACTGGATCACTTGTAATGGGTAACAGACAATCATTCAGTCTCCCATCATAGAGGGTGGCTAATGGGGAAATCTCCTACAGAGAAGGACTAGTCACTGGGACATGCATCACAGAGTTGGGCTAGTCACTGAGGCAACCATTACAGATGAGGTCTTGTCCCTGGGGAACTCATTAGGAGAAGGGACAGTCACTGAGGCACCCATCCTTATTGACCAGCTTGAGGAACCTATCCCAGAGGAGGGATAGTTATCATGGCAGCAATCACAGAGGGAGTTCAGCCAGAGAGGCACACATCACACAGGTAAACCTGTCACTGAAGAATTCATCACAGCTGAGGGCTAGTGACAGAAGCACCCATCACAGGGGTGGGCAAGTCATTGGGACACCAATTAGAAGGAGGACCAATAATTGCAGCTCTGTTAACAAAGAAGAGTCAGTTATTGAAGCACTAATCAAGAGGAGGGTCGATAACTTGGGCACCCATTACTTAGGAGGATCAGTCCCTGGAACATGCATAATAGAGAAGAACAAGTCACTGGAGTACCCATGATAGAAGAGGGCTAGTCACTAGTGTATTTATTTTGCAGAAGGATCAGTCATTGTGTCACCTATCACAAAATAGGGCCAGTTACCAGGGCATCAAACACAGATGAATGCCAGTCACTGTGCACCAATCATAGAGGAGGGCCAGTCACTGAATGACCCATCACAGAGGAGCGCAGTCACTGAGGCACTCATCACCGAGGAGGGCCAATCGTCAAGGAACATATCCCAAAGGAAGGCCAATCACTGCGTCACCCATTAGGAATAAGAACAGTCCCAGGGCCCTCATCTCAGAGGAGGCCCAGTCACTGGGGTACCTATCAGAGTGGTGACACAGTCACTGTGGCACCCAATATGAGGAGGCACAGTCATTGGGGAACTGATCACCAAGAATTTCTAGTCACTGGGGCACCCAACACAAATGAGAGACAGTTACCTTGTTACCCATTACTGCATTACTGAGGAGGAACTGTCACTGGGGCAGTCTTCACAGAGAAGGATCTCTCACTGGTGCACTCATCACAGAGGCGAGTTAGTCACTGGGGCAGCTATTATAGATGTGGACAGTCACTGAGACACAAAATAACAGAATGTTATTGGGGCATTCATTATGAAAAAGAGTTAGTCAGAGGGGCACCCATCACAGAGGTGGACCCATCATTGTGTCACCAATCATAAAGGAGGGACAGTCATTAGGCACCCAACACAAAAATGGGTCATGCCCTGAAATATGCATCACACAAAAGAGTCAGTTAATGGGGCACCCATGATAGAAGAGGGTTAGTCACTAGTGTACTTGTTTTGGAGAAAGACTAGTCATTGGGTCACCTATCACAAAAGAGGGAAAGTGACCTGGGCACCAAACACAAAGGATATTTAGTCACTGGGGTATTCATCAAAGAGAAGTTAAAAATCATGTGATTATCATTGTAGGGAAGGGCAAGTCACCAGGGCATACATCACAGAAAAAGCCCACCTGCTGAGGAACCCATCGCAGAGGAAAGTCAGCCACTGGGACAAACATCACAGAGGACAGCCAGTCAATGAGGTACCAATCCCAGATGATAAATATTCACTGAGGCACCATTATAGAGGAAAGCCAGTCACTGAGTCATCCATCAAAAGGGATGGCCATTCACTGAGGAATCCATTCAATACCAGAGTTATTCACTGGTCACCCATCTGGAGGAGTGCCAGTCACTGGGGGCACAAATCACAGAAACGGGCCTCTTACTCATGCCAGAGGAGTCAGTCACTGAGACTATCATCCCAGAGAAGTGCCAGATACTAGGGCACCCATTAGGAGGAGGATAAGTCACTAAGGCATTGATCACAGAGGAAGGGAAGTCACTAAGTCACCCATAACAGAAGAAAGCTATTCAATGAGAAACCCATCAGAGAAGAGGTCTAGTCGTTGGTGCACTCATCACAGAGAAAATTCAGTTACTGGGGCAACATTACAGAGGAGAGTTAGTCACTAAGTCGACCATCACAAAGAAAGGCCAGTCATTGTGACATCCACTCCTGAGATGAAACGGTCACTGAGGCACTAATTAGGTGGAGGACCTGTCCCTGAGGCACCGTAGAGGACCAGTCACTGAGACACTCATCACAGAAGAAGGTCAGTAACTGAGGTTTGCGTCACAGAGGAGGAATAGTCACTGAAGCACCTATCTCAGAGGAGGACCAGTCACTGGTAGAGCAGTCACAAGAAAGGCCAATCACTGAGTCACCCATCAGAGAAATGTCAGTCACTGAGGCACCTATTACAGAGGATGGTTAGTCACCAATCACCCAATGGGAAGAGGATCCCTCCCTGGGGCAGTTGTCAGAGAAGAGGACCAGTCACTGTGGCACCCATCACAGTAGTGGATCAGTCACTGGGGAACCAGTAGGCAGAGGACCAACTACTGTGTTATCAATCATAGAGGAGGGAAAGTCAACTCCATCACAGATGAAGTTCTGTCACTGGGGCACACATCACAGAGAAGGTCTTGTCTCTTGTGTTCTCAACACAGAGGAGAGCTAGAAACCTACGTACCCCTCACTGAGGAGGGCTAGTCACTAGGGCAGCCATCACAGAGAATGCCCAGTCACCTGCCACCCATCAGAGAGGAGAGCTGGTCACTGGGAAAGTCACCACAGATGAGGACACTCACTGGGACACCCATCACAGTACACTCTCAGTCACTTGAATATTCATTATGAAGGAGGCTCAGTCACTGGGGAACCAAAAGCAGAGATGGGACAGTCATTGTGTCATTGATTGCAGAAGAGGGCCAGTCACTGAGACACCCATCACAGAAGACAGCCTGTCACAGCAGCAGTAATCACAGTGGAGGCATAATCACTGGGGCAACCATCACAGAGAAGACACAATCACTGGGTCACCTGTAACTGAGAGGAAGGAATCACTAGGCCATCCATCAAGAGGCACACCAGTCATGTAAGCACCCCTCACAAAGACTGATAGTCACTGGGACACTCAAACAGAAGAGGACTTGTCAATATGGCACCCACCCCAAAGGAGGGCTATTCACTAAGGTCTCCACCACAGAGGATGACTTGTCATTATGTCACCCATCCCAGAATAGATCCATTAATTGGAGCACTCTTTAGGGGGACAGGTAGTCTTTGGGGTACCTAGCACAGATTAAGGCCAGTTACTGAGTCATTCATTACAAAAGAAAAACAGTCAATGATGCACTAATTCTAGAGGAGTACCAGTCACCTATACAACCATCCCAAAGTAGGGCAAGTAACTGTGCTACTTAATAGGAGGAGGACCAGGCACTGGGATACTGATCACAGAAAAAGACTAGTCACTGAGGTTCTCATCAGAGAAGGGTGAGTTACTGGGACATTCACTGAAACATGCTTCACATGGGAGAGCCAGTCACTGAAGCACCCACTAGAGAAGAGGGCTAGCCACCAGCATACCCAAAAAGAAGGAGGGCCAGACACTGGAGCACTGATCACAAAAAAAGGTAAGTCACTGGGTCAGTGATCACAGAGGATGTCCAGACTGGGATACCCATCACAAAGAAGTGACAATCATGAAGCACTCATTATAGAGGAGTGTCAAGCATTGAGACAAGCATCACAGAAGAAGGCGTCATTGGGGAAACAATCACAGATGAGGGCCCGTCACTGATGGCACTCATCACAGAGGAGTAATAATCACTATGACACATATTAAGGAAAACCAGTAACTAGGGCAGCTTTCACAGAAGACTACTCACTGTGCCACCAGTCACAGAGAAGTGCTAGTCACTGGGACAACCATTACAGAGGAGCATCTGTCACTGTGAAACACATCACAGATGACAGAGTTACAAAAGCACCTGTCAGAGAGGAGAGCTAGTTATTGGGAAACCCATCATAGAGGAGAGTCTGTCACTGGGGCACACATTATAGAGCAGGCCTCATCCCTGGGGTAACTATCACAAAGGAGAACTAGTCATTGTAGTACCTATTATATAGGAGACTCAGTCACTGGGAAAGCCATCACAGAGAAGCATAGTCACTGGGGCACAGAGTAGCAAGGAAGATAAGTTACTACGAAACCCATCACAGAAATTTTTTTATTATTTTGAGCATC
>NW_006956827.1:0-4999 GCF_000164805.1 Carlito syrichta
CAGAGTTATCTGAGAAGTAGTCTCTGTAGAGTCTAAGCAGGTGTTTCTTCCAGGACCCTCCTGGGAGAATGGAAACACTCTTCCTACTCAGTCTGCAGTTTGAGCTTAGCCCAGAGCTCAGGGAAGGGGTGGGCAATCACTGAAAGAAAACTCATTTGCATGAGCAGCCCCTCTTCTGCAGAGGTTGTGAATAAAAGAAGGCCTGAGTCAGACATACCCCACTGTGGAGACCAGGTGCTGTGCCACAATGATCTGGAATCCTCTCCTCCTCCTGCTCCTGTAAACACCGCCTTTTCCTCTGAAACTAGCAGACCATGTGAACCCAGAACAGATTTTTATTTGGACCAAGACCAGATGGCTTGGAAAGTGTAAGAAATGGTGTAAGCAGGATTTAAGTTTTGGAAAAATTCTGTTCTGGGTTCACATGATCTGCTAGTATCAGAGGAAACAGTGGGGTAGACAGTTTATTAGAACTTAGGGGACCCAGATAAGGTGACCTAGGGAAGACAGTTTCCGTCAGGGAAGAGGACAGACCAGGTGCAAGACACATTCCTCTGAGTCCAATGGGCATAGTGTGGGTGCAGTAAGCTTGAGGCTGGGTGCTCCTAAGGCATTTCTTTCTCTGGGACAAATGTTCTGAGGCCCTTCCCTGGATGTGTGACCTTCTATTTAGACTCTCTTTATACAGAGGTATTAGAACAAAACATCTCAGCCTGGCTATTCCCACATAGGCAGGCAGATCAGGGAGAAAATGCTCTGGTTTACCCCAGATGTAGGAGCATATGACTTTGGTGTGTGTTTGTGTCCATATCTCAGGATGTTTTGGAGTTGATCCAGTTCAGGGAGAAGGAGCTAAGGTGAAGCCACATGTGGATGCCCAGGAAGCTAAGAGAAACTGATGAGGTTTATTACATATCTCATGTGACAAATGTGCGTATATCTCTCCTCCCATTCCCCCATTTGCTACCTCAGCCACCATTTTAGTCAAAGTTGTGTTCCATGTCCCATACCTGGTACAATGCAGGCTTATACTTCTTGTTTCACAAATATTTTTAAAATGAAAGGTGCAGGCTCCTTTCAGGGCAGCTTGGTCTGTGAGACCCTTCATGAAAGGGAACAAATATAAAGACTCTAGCTCTGTCCTGGGGGCTGCAGCTCCCATCGTCAGCAGCCTGCTCTTCATACAGAGCTCAACCGCAGCCACTGTTTAACCACCACAGTGGTCTAAGCCACTGCTGCCGCAGCTGTGACCATCACCCCACACATGCCTGAGGTGACCCACCGCTCCAGACCTGAAACCCCCGCAAGCATGATATACTGAAATTGCCCACAGCTGCCACTCCCACGTCCAACCCCTCACCCAGAGCCAGGATCGTGGAGGTCCATCCACGCACTGTGAGGTGGCAGCCACCACCACTGCTACTGTTGAGTGCTCCCTCCATCCTGGGCAGCCTCTGACTTCCACCCTGTCCAACTTGCATTGACTTGCAGGCTTCAGTGGCTGCGGATAAAGATCAACTGGAGTGGTGAGATAGCACCACCTGCCGGGGATCCAAGGTAACCACATCAAAATGGGAAAGACAGAAGTTCCTCCCCTTGATAAATAGACACAGGCCAGATCTGAGGGATAGACTGGGTAGGGAGCCCAGATCTGAACTGCCCTTCATGGCAGGCCAGGGGCAACTGACATTAACTGTGAACAAATCTACCAGCCTGCAAAGACAGCTAGAAATCAGAGCTGAAAGGACATTGGATTTAAAGGAAAAGTCTCAGAGTGTGCTTGGCTGGTTCTGTTAGTTTACTGACATTATTCCTTTTGTTTTGTTTTGTTTTGGGTTTTTTTTCTGTAAACTCCAACTTTGAATAGAGGAATAGCACACCAATAAGGATGTTGGCTAGCTTGTATGTTAGCATGATTGTATATTTTAGCTTTTTTGTATGGTTGTTGATTAGTTTGTAGTTGTTGTTACTGTTTTTCTTTTTACTCGTTTCAGTCTTTGTGTCTCTTTTCACTTGTTATTCGGTATGCTTGTCTGTTTTCCCTCTTACTTCTCTCTCTCTCCACCCTCTTCCCCCCACTGCCTGCTCCATTCTCTACCCTCAGTTAACCTCATATTGCTTTCAGGGAGTAAACCCATAACCCCACTGCATGGACAGATTCCAAGGCAGTGGCAAGTGGGCTTCAGATTATCCATACACCTGTCAGTGGATACTGGAATCTGCAGATAGATTTTGAATTACAGTCTCCACCTTAATTAAACCTCAAAACTGCAAAAAGGACTGCCCCCAACCTACCATCCAACTCCAGAATTGAACAAAGCAAGAGGATATACATAAGGAAGAATAGGATATTGAACAAACAGAAGTAAAAGCAGCCCCTCCACCCTCAAATAACAGAATTTAAAAAGACAGGGAAGGGGAAGCAAGGAAAAAGTATGGAGGAAAAATCTGCACAAATGAAGAAAAACCAAAAGAAGAAGATAGGTCACACACAGACCCCTGGGAGGCTAGACACTGAGAAAACAGACTTCAGAACACAAAGAATGAAGAACCCCCAGAATGACTGGTCACATGCTACAAACTCAGACATCAAGCCATTAATAGAGAGAATTAAAAAAATTGAGCAGTGACAAGAGGAAAATCAGAAGGAGGTGATAGCAGATAACAACAGTAAAGAATACTGTGATGGAATAAATAACAAACTAATATGGATGGAAAGCAGAATTAGCGAAGCAGAATAAAGAATCTCAGAGCTTGAATACCAAAATACAGAACTAACCCAAACTGTCAAAAACATAGAAAAGAAGCTTAAAAAGACAGAAAAAAACCTTCAAGAGAGGAACGATTATTTCAAGAGACCGAACCTAAGAGTAATTGGCTTTCCTGAGGCAGAAAGCAAGACAGAGACCACACTGGAACAAACATTTCATGAAAGCATTCAAGAAAACTTCCCTCATCTCATCATGAAGCAAAAATTCAAACACAAGAGATACAGAGAACCCCTCCAAGACAACAAATGAGAAGACCAACTCCCAGACACAATAATTCACCTAAACAAAGTAGGTATAAAAGAAAAAAATCTAAGACCAGCAAGAGAAAAAGGTCAGACTACCTGCCAGTGAAGACCAATTAGAATAGCAACAGATTTATCTACAAAACCCTTCAGGCTAGGAGAGCTTGGAGCCCAAAGTTCTCAAAGATAAACAATTTCAACCAAGAATAACCTACCCAATCAAGCTAAGTTTCATCAGGGAGGGAGAATTAAAATCTTTCCCAGACATCAATCCCTAAGAACCTATGCAGTCTCCAGATCACCTCTACAAGAAATACTTAAGAAAATATTAAACACAGAAGAAAAGGAGAAAAGAGTGACAACGTTCTTCACAAGAGTACAGGGAAAAGATGGAAAACACATATGAATCAACCCCAAACCAAAGGAAAGACAGCAAATAAACAGGAACAACAACAACTCTATAGGAACCTCATGACAGGGAAAACCCGCCACATTTCAATAATTAGCCTGAATGTGAATGGACTAAATGTACCACTGAAAAGACATAGAATGGTGGACTGGATAAGAAACCATGACCCCATTATTTTCTGTATCCAGGAGACACATCTCACTACAAAGGATGCACACAGACTCAAAGTTAAAGGATGGAAAATGAGTTTCCAGGCCAGTGGATCACAAAAGAAGGCAAGAGTTGCAATCTTAATATCAGAAAAAATAAGCTTTAAGTTATCAAAAATTTAAAAAGATACAAAAGGACACTACATAATGATAAAAGATTTAATCCATCAACAAAAAATATCCATCCTAAACATATATGCACCTTACACAGAAGCACCAGCATTTATAGAACAACTACTTAATAAACTGAAAAACGGTATTGACTCTAACACCATTATAGCAGGGGACTTAAATACCCCACTGATAGCTCCAGATAGATCATTGAGGCAAAAAATCATCAAGGAGATCCAGAACCTAAACTTGACACTTGACCAAATTGACTTAGTCGATACCTACAGATTATTCCACCCAACAACCACAGAGTATACATTCTACTCATCACCACATGGCACATACTCCAAGATTGATCACATTCTTGGTCATAAATCAAGCATAAACAGATTCCATAAAGTTGAAATCTTTCCGTGCACATTCTCAGGCTACAGTGAACTAAAAATAAATATCAACACCAACAATATTTCCCCAAAACCCACAAAGACATGGGCACTAAAAAGCATGATGCTGAAGAACTACTAGGTCAACAGTGAAATCAAAGCAGAAATTGAAAGATTCCTGGAAACAAATGAAAATGAAGAAACATCTTACCAAAACCGATGGAATGCCCTGAAAGCTGTTCTCAGAGCAGAACTTATATCTCTACGAGCACACATCAAGAAAACAGAAATATCAGAACTTGAGAGCCTAACAAATCACCTAAGGGAGCTGGAAAAAGAAGACCACTCAAACCGCAACTTTAACAGAAGAATCCAAATCACAAAAATAAGAACCCAAATATGGGACATAGAGGTCAATCATATCATAGAAAACATCAACAAAACAAAAGTTGGTTCTTTGAAAGAATTAACAAGATTGATGGGCCCCTAGCCAGAATGACCAAGAAAAAGAGAGAAAAAGCCCAAATAAACACAATCAGAAATACAGAAGATCAAATCACAACTGATTCCGACGAAATACAAAAGATTATTAGAGATTACTATGTACACTTATATGGAAAGAAACTTGAAAACCTAGATGAAATGGAGGACTTTCTGACATCACACAACCTCCCCAGGTTGAAACAAAAAGACATTGAGACATTAAATAGGTCCATAACAGCCCAGGAAAATAATTCTGTTATATGAAAACTACCTAAAAAAAAAAAAAAAAAAAGCCCTGGACTGAATGGCTTTCCAGCAGAATTCTACAAAACATACAAGGAGGAACTGATACCAATCCTATTGAAGTATTCCAGGCAATTGAGAAAGATGG
>NW_006956828.1:0-764 GCF_000164805.1 Carlito syrichta
CAAAAATACCTTCTAAACATGGTGCATCATCTAAATCCTAGATCTTAATTCTGAACAGCTGAACTACCAGACGTTTCCGGAGTACGAGGTAACCCTGAACTCAGGGCATACATTCAAAAACCTGAGATGATTACTTGTGTCCTGGAATTTGGCGTTAGAGGATCCAGAATCTAAATGGACTTCTAGTGTCACATTTTGTTTAAACTATTGAGAGGACCAGAATGTTGTGGGACTTCTGGAATGACTGATACCTAACATGCACATAGGAAACAGCTCTGAAAAATAAGGGGACGTCGAAGTCCGAGTCTTGTAGGCCGTACCAACACACCCTGAACATTTTTGAAATCGAGGACTCATGTACCCCAGATTCATTATTCTTCCTTAGCAAGAGCCCGTGTAGTTTCCTGAATATGAGGAGTCCCATTCCCCAGATTCCTGCTTCAAAATCCTGATTCTTGTTTAGCCCTAAGCAAGACGCCCAGTAGATTTTTGGCATTGAGGACTTGTGAAAACCAGATTCCTTATCCTCTCTTAGGAAGATGCTGTGTAGTTTTCTGTATATGAAGACGCCCATTTTTGAGATTCCTGCTTCAAAACCCTGATTCTTGTTTAGCCCTTAGAAAGACGCCCTGTAGATTTTAAGGATCGAGGACATGTGTGACCGATATTCCTTGTTCGTCTTAGCAAAAGGTTGTGACGTTTCCTGTATATGAGGACTCCCATTCTCAGATTCATACTTCAATCCCTGATACATTTTTCTCCCT
>NW_006956829.1:0-682 GCF_000164805.1 Carlito syrichta
CCCCCATGTATGATGAATGCCCTAGTGATTGGTCCTCCTGTGTAATGGGAATCCCAGTGACTCACCCTCATCTGTGATGGTTGTCCCAGTGACTATTTCTCCTCCATAACTGGTGCCCTAATAATTATTCCACTTCTGTAATGGGTGACCAGTAACTAGCCGTCCTTCAAAATGGGTGGTTCAATGAATGTCCCTTCACTGTGATGGGTGCCCCAGTGAATGGGCCTCCTCCACATTGGTGGTCCACTCACAGGTCGTCCTCCATTATGGGTGCCCCACTGACTTTGCCTTCTCTGTGATTGGTGCTCAGTTTTGGTCCTCTTCCATGATGATTTTTACAATAAATTGTCCCTTTCTGTGATGGGAGCCTCACTTACTGGGCCATCTCCAAACTTGGTGCCCCAGTGACTGACCTTCATATATGAAGAGTGCTTCAGTGAGTATAGCTCTGTTATATGTATCACAGTGACTGTGCTGCCTCATAATTAGTGTCATAGTGACTCAAACAATCCCGTGATTTGTGCCCAAATGATTACCCATCCTTTATGATGGGTGTCACAATGACTTTCCCTCTTTTGTGATGTCTTCGTAATTGGTCACTTCCAAAGTGAGTGTCCCAGTGACTAGCCATCCTCTGTGATGGGTGCCTCAGTTTCTGGACCTCCTCCATAATGCCTGACCC
>NW_006956830.1:0-826 GCF_000164805.1 Carlito syrichta
CACTCATCAGAGTGAAGGGACAGTCACTAGGGCATCCATCAGAAAGGAAGGTCAGTCACTGAGGAATGCAGCACAAAGGACCAGTAATTGAGGTACCCACAATAGAGGAGGCCTAGTCATTAAGGCACCAATTTCAGAGGAGGCCCAGTAACTGGGATATTGATCACAGAGGAAGGCCAGTCAATGAGGCATCCAATACCAAGGAGGGTCAGTCACTGAAGCTCCCTTCCCAGAGGAGAGCCAGTCACTAAGGCCCTAATCACAGAGGAAACCCACTGAAAGAAGAAACCATCACAGAGAAAACCAGTCACTTAGGCATCCATCACAGGGGGGGTCTGTCACATGGGCAACAATCTCAGAGAAGGGCAATTTACTGGGCAATGCATCACAGAAGAGGGACTGGCACTGGTCCAAACATTTTGGAGGAGGGCCAATCACAATAAAAACTATCATAAAGGAGGGCCAGTGATTCAGGCATCCATCACTGATGAGGGCCAATCACTAGGAAACCCATCACAAAGGAGGAATTGTCACTGGAGCATCAATTATGGAAAATGATCAGTTACGGAGACACCTATCACAAGTAGGGCTGGTCACTAGGGAAACCATTATGGTGAACTTCCAGTTACTGAGGTACCAATCTAAGAGAAGACCCAGTTACTGGGGCACACATAATGGGGCACTGTGAGTCATTGGGGCACCCATATATACGGTACCCTCTCAATGGGGTACCCATCTGATAAGAGGATCAGTCACATAGGCAACCATCAAATATGACGGCTATGCACAGAGTCAACCATCATAAGAAGGACCAGTCACTGGGGGA
>NW_006956831.1:0-4628 GCF_000164805.1 Carlito syrichta
CCAAGTAGGATCAGACGGCACTAATAAGGCAAGGAATATCAGACGAGAAGAATAAGGCAAGTAGGATCAGATGGCACTAATAAGGCAAGGAGTATCAGATAGCACTGATAAGGCAAGGTGTATCAGACAACATTAATAAGGCAAGTAGGATCAGACGGCACTAATAAGGAAAGGAATATCAGACGGCACTAATAAGGCAAGTAGTATCAGACGGCACTAGTAAGACAAGGAATATCAGATGGCACTAATAAGGTAAGTAGTATCAGACGGCACTAATAAGGCAAGTAGTATCAGATGACACTAGGAAGACAAGTAGTATCAGATGCCACTAAGAAGGCAAGTAGTATCAGATGGCACTAAAAAGGCAAGTAGTATTAGACAGCACTAGCAAGGCAAGAAGTGTCAGGTGACACTAAAAATGCAAGTAGTATCAGACGGAACTAGTAAGGCAACTAATGTCAGACGACGCTAAGAAGACAAGTAGAATCTGACGACACTAAGATCAAGTAGTATCCGACGACACTAAGAAGGCAAGTACAATCAGACGACACTAAGAATGCAAGTAGTATCAGACGACACTAAGAAGGCAGTAGTATCAGACGACACTATGAAGGCATGTAGTATGAGACGACACTAAGAAGGCAAATTGTATCAGAAGTCACTAGCAAGGCAAGTAGTATCAGACGGCACTAGCAAGGCAAGTAGTATCAGACGGCACTAATATGGCAAGGAGTATCAGACGGCACTAATAAGGCAAGGACTATCAGATGGCAATCATAAGACAAGGAGTATCAGACGGCACTATTAAGGCAAGTAGTATCAGACGACACTAACAAGACAAGTAGTATCAGAGGGCACTAACAACGCAAGTAGTATGAGACGACACTAACAAGACAAGTAGTATCAGACGGCACAAATAAGGCAAGTAGTATCACACGGCACTAACAAGGCAAGTAGTATCACGCAACACTAAGAAGGCAAGTAGTATCAGACAACATAAAGAAGGCAAGTAGTATCAGAGGACAAAAAGAAGGCAAGTAGAATCAGGCGACACTAAGAAGGCTAGTATTATCAGACGACACTAAGAAGGCAAGAAGTATCAAACGAAAGTTAGAAGGCAAGTAATATCAGACTACACAAAGAAGGCAAGTAGTATCAGATGGCACTAATAATGCAAGTAATATCAGACGACACTAAGAGGGCAAGTGGTATCAATCGGCACTAATAAAGCAAGGAGTATCAGACGGCACTAATAAGGCAAGGAGTATTAGATGGCACTAATAATTCATGGAGTATCAGACGGCACTATTAAAGTAAGTAGTATCAGACCGCACTTACAAGGCAAGTAGTAACAGACGGCACTAATAAGGCAAGTAGTATCAGACGGGACTAATAAGGCAAGAATTATCAGACGGCAATAATGAGGCAAGTAGTATCAGACCACACAAATGAGGCAAGTAGGATGAGACGGCAATAATAAGGCAAGTAGAATAAGACGGGAATAATAATGCAAGGAATATCAGACGTCACTAATAAGGCAAGGAGTATCAGACGAAATTAATAAGGCAAGAAGTATCAGACGGCACTAACAAGCCAAGTGGTATCAGACGGCACTAGCAAGGCAAGTATTATCAGACAACACTAACAAGGCAAGTAGTATGAGACGACACTAAGAAGGCATGTAGTATCTGATGACACTAGGAAGGCAAGTAGTATCAGACGACGCTAAGAAGGCAAGTAGTATCACACGCCGCTAAGAAGGCAAGGATATCAGACGGCACTAATATGGCAGGTAGTATCAGACGTCCCTAATAAGGCAAGTACTATCAGATGGCACTAATAAGGCACGTAGAATCAAACAACACTAAGACGGCAAGTAGTATCACACGACACTAATAAGGAAAGGAGTATCAGATGGCTCTAATAAGGCATGGAGAGTCTGATGGTACTAATGACTCAAGTAGTATCTGATGACACTAAGGCAAGTAGTATCATACGGCACTAATAAGGTAAGTAGTATCAGATGGCAAAATAAGGCTTGTAGTATTAGATGGCACTAATAAGGCAAGTAATATCAGACAGCCCTAATAAGGCAAGGAGTATCAGACGGCAGTAATACGGGAAGGAGTATCAGATGGCACTAACAAGGCAAGGAGAATCAGATGGCACTAACAGGGCAAGAAGTATCAAATGGCATTAAAAGGCAAGGAATATCAGATGGAACTAACAAGCTAAGTAGTATCAGACGACAATAAAAAGGCAAGAAGTATCAGACGACACAAAGAAGGCAAGTATAATCAAACGACACTAAGAAGGCAAGTAGTATAAAACGGAACTAAGAAGCCAAGTAGTATCAAACGACACAAGGAAGGCAAGTAGTATCAGACGTCAATAACAAGTCAAGTAGTATCAGATGGCACTAACAAGGCAAATAGTATCAGACGGCACTAACAAGGCAAGTAGTATCAGACCGCACCAGCAAAGTAATAACAGACGACACTAACATGGCGAGTAGTATCACACGACACTAAGATGGCAAATAATATCAGACGACTCTAAGTTGGCCAATAATATCACACGACACTAAGATGGCAAGTAGTATCAGACGACACTAAGAAGGCAAGTAATATCAGACGACACTAATAAGGCAAGTAGTGTCACACGACACTACCAAGGAAAGTAGTATCAGACGACACTAAGATGGCAAATAGCCTCTGACGATAATAATAAGGCAAGTAGTATCAAACTGCACTAAGAAGGCAAGTAGTATCACAGGACTCTAAGAAGGCAAGTTGTAACAGATGGCACTAAGAAGGCAATTAGTGTCTCACGGCACAAATAAGGCAAATATTAGCCCACACCACTAATAAGGCAAGGAGTATCCGACGGAAATAATAATGTAAGGTGTATCAGATGGAACTAATAAGTCAAGGAGTATCAGACAGCAGTAACAAGGACAGAAGTATCAGAAGGCACTAATAAGGCATGGAGTATCAGAGGGAACTAATAAGGAAAGTGGAATAAGACGGGACTAATAACGCAAGGAATATCAGATGGCAATAATAAGGCAAGAAGAATCAGAAGCATTAATAAGGCAAGGAGTATCAGACGGCATTAATATGGAAAGGAGTAAAAGACGGCACTAATAAGTCAAGTAGTATCAGACGGCACTAAAAAGGCAAGGGGTATCAGATGGCAATAAAGAGGCAAGGAGTATCAGATGGCATTAATGAGGCATGGAGTATCAGATAGCACTAATCAGGCAAGTAGGATCACACGGCACTAATAAGGCAAGGAATATCAGACGGCACTAATGAGGCAAGGAGTAGCAGAAGGCACTAATAAGGCAAGAAGTATGAGACGGCAATAATAAGGCAAGAAGTATCAGAGGGCACTAAAAAGGCAAGTAATATCAGACGGCATTAATAATGCAAGTAGGGTCTTACGACATTAAGGCAAGTAGGATCAGACGGCACTAAAAAGGCAAGTAGTACCAGACGCCACTAAGAAGGCAAGTAGTATCAGACGACATTAAGAAGGTAAGTAGTACCAGATGCCACTAAGAAGGCAAGTAGTATCAGACGGCACTAAAAAGGCCAGTAGTATTAGATGGCACTAGCAAGGCAAGAAGTGTCAGATGACACTAACAATGCAAGAAGTATCAGACGACACTAGTAAGGCAACTAGTGTCAGAGGACACTAAGAAGACAAGTAGTATCTGACGAAACTAAGAAGGCAAGTAGTATAAGACGACATTAAGTAGGCAAGTAGAATCATTCGACACTAAGAAGGCAAGTAGTATCCGACGACACTAAGAAGGCAAGTATTATCAGACAACACAAGAAGGCAAGTAGTATCAGACGACATTAATAAGGCAAGTAGTATCAGTTGGCACTAATAAGGCAAGTCGGATTAGGCGGAAATAATAAGGCAAATAGGATCAGACGACAGTAAGAAGGCAAGTAGGACGAGATGGCACTAATAATGCAAGTAGTATCAAATGACATTAATAAGGCAAGAAGTATCAGACGGCACTATTAAGGCAAGTAGCATCAGACGACACTAATAAGGCAAGTACTATCAGATGGCACTAATAAGGCATGTAGTATCAGACAGCACTAATAAAGAAAGGAGTATCAGATGGCACTAATAAGGCATGGAGTATCTGACAGTACAAATAACTCAAGTAATATCTGATGACGCTAATAAGGCAAGTAGTATATGACGGCACTAATAAGGTAAGTAGTACCAGATGGCAAAATAAGGCTTGTAGTATCAGAAGGCAATAATAATTCAAGTAATATCAGACGGAACTAATAAGGCAAGGAGTATCAGACGCCACTAATAAGGCAAGGAGTATCAGACTGCAGAAATACGGCAAGGAGTATCAGACGGCACTAACAAGGTAAGGAGGATAGGACGGCACTAACAAGGCAAGTAGAATCAGATAGCACTAAAAGGCAAGGAATATCAGATGGTACTAATAAGCTAAGTAGTATCAGACGAAAATAAGGAAAGTAGTATCAGACGACACAAAGAAGGCAAGTATCATCAGACGACACTAAGAAGGAGATTAGTATCAGACGACAATAGGAAGACAAGTAGTGTCAGAGGACACTAAGAAGGCG
>NW_006956832.1:0-3556 GCF_000164805.1 Carlito syrichta
CAACTTGAATTAACTAGCTGATTTAACCAACTAGCCAGTTGGCTAGCCAGATGACTCAACTAGTTGACATAACCCATTAGCCAGCTGGCTAGCCAGCTGACTTAACTAGCTGAGATCACTAGCTAGCCAAGTGGTTAGCCAGCTGTCTTAACTAGCTAGATACCTATGATTCCTGCTGCCTTACCACCTGACTTAACTACCTAACTACCTAGCTAATCAGTTGGCTAGCCAGCTGAATTATCTAGGTGACTTAGCTAGCTAGCCAGCTGGCTAGCCAGATGAATTAACTAGCTAGCTACCAAGCTAGGCAGCTGTCTATCCAGCTGACTTAACTAGCTGACTTAACTCATTAGCTACCTAGATAGCCAGTTGACTTTACTAGCTGAAATAATTAGCTTGCTACCTGGCTAGCTATCTATCTAACTAGCCGAATTAACTAGCTGACATAACTAGTTAGCTGGCTCACAAGAATAGCTGAATTAACTAGCTAACTAGATAGCCAGCTGACTTAACAAACTGAAATAACTAGATAGCCAGCTGTTTAGCCATCTGCATCTGACTTAACTAACTTTTAAATTAGCTAGCGAGCTGACTAGGCAACAGAATTAATGAGGTGACTGAACTAGCTAGCCAGCTGGTTAGCCAACTGACTTAACTACTTGATTAATGATCTAGGCAGCTGGCCGGACAGGTGACTAAACTAGCTGACTTAACTAGTTATCCAGCTAGCTAGCCAGCTGACTTAACTTGCTGATTTAATTAGCTAGCCAGCTGGCCAGCCAACTGACTTAACTAGGTCACTACCTAGCTAGTCAGCTTGCTAGCCAGCTGACTTAACTAACTGTGGTAACTAGCTGGCCTGCTTTCTAGCCAGTTGAATTACTGGTTTGGTACATAGCTAGCCAGCTGGCTATCCAGCAGAACTAGGTGACTTATCTAGCTAGCCAGCTGTCTAGCCAGCTGACTTAACTAGCAAGCTACCTACCTAGCCAGCTGGCTACTCAGCTGACTTAGCTAGGTGATTTAACTAGCTAGCCAGTTTGCTAGACAGCTGACATAACTAGCTAGCTATCTAGCTAGCAAACTGGCTAACTAGCTGACTTAACTAGCTAGCTAACTGACATATCTAGCTGACTTAACTACCTAGCTTTCTAGCTTGTCTGCTGACTTAACTAGCTAAAATAACTAGCAAGCCAGTTGGCTGCCAATCTGACGTAAATAGCTTTTTAACTAGCTAGCCAGCTGGATAAACAACTGAATTAACATGCTGATTTAACTAGCTACCCAACTGGTTAGCCAGCTAACTAAAGTAGCTTACTTAGCTAGCTAGCTGGCCAGACTAGCAACCTGAATTAATTGCCTAGCTACCTAGCTAGCCAGCAGACTAGCCAGCTGATTTAACTAGCTGACTTAACGATGTAGGCAGCTGGCTAGCCAGCAGATTTAACTAGCTATCTACCTAGATAGACAGCTGGATAGTCAGTTGACTTAACTAGCTCACATAACTATGTAGCCTAAAGGCTAGCCAGCTTACTTAAGTAGCTACCTACCTACATAGTCTGATGGCTTGTCAGCTGAGTTAATACCTAGTTAACCTGCTGGCCAGCGAACTGACTTAACTATTTGATTTAACTAGCTAGCCACCTGGCTAGCCAGCTAATTTAACTAGATAGCTGCACTAATCGACAGCTGGTTAGCCAGCTGACTTAACTAACTGACTGAACTAGCTAGCCAGCTAACTTAATTAGCTGACTTAACTAGCTAGCTACCTAACTAGCCAGCTGGCTGGCCAGCTGACTAAACTAGCTCACTTAAGCAGCTAGCCAGTTGGCTAGACAGCTACTTAACTAGTTGACTTAACTACCTAGACAGCTGGGTGGCCAGCTGAATTAACTAGCTGATTTAACCAGCTAGCCAGCTGGCTAGCCAGCTGACTTAACTAGCTAGCTATGTAGCTATCAAGTGGGGAAGCCAGCTGAATTAACTAGCTGACTTAAATTGCTAGCAACCTGGCTAGCCAGCTGACTTAACTAGCTTGCTACCTATCTAGCAAGCTGACTAGACAGCTGACTTACCTAGCTGACTTTAGGTAGCAAGCTGGCTAGCCAGCTCACATAACTAGCTAGCTACCTACCTAGCCAGCAGGCTAGCCAGATGAATTAACTAGGTGCATTGAACTGCTAGCCTGCTGGCTAGCAAGCTGACTTTATCTAGCTAGCTACCTACATAGCCAGCTGGCTAGACAGCGTACTAAACTAGCTGACTTAACCAGCTAGCCAGTTGGCTAGCCAGCTGATTTAACCTGCTGGCATCAATAGTTAGCCAGTTAGCAATCTAGCTGACTTAACTATTTACCTATGTTGCCAGTTGGCTAGCTAGTTCACTTAACTAGCTGAATTAACCAGCTATTCAGCTAGCTAACCAATTGACTTAACTAGCTCACTACCTAGCTAGCCACCTGGCTAGCCAGCTGACTTAACTAGCTAGTTACCTAGCTAGCCAACTGACGTGAATTGTTAGCAAATTAGCTAGCTACCTAGCTAACAAGCTGACTTAAATAGTTAGCTGCCTAGCTAGGTAACTGGCTTAACCAGCTTGGTAACTAGTTAGCTTACTTGTTATCTAATGTGCTAGCTAAGTGATTTAATCATCTGACTTAACTCGTTTTCTAACAAGCTAACTAACTGACACAACCACCTGACTTAACTCATTAGCTATCTAGCAAGCTAGCTGACTCATCCAGCTGACTTAACTCGTTAGCTAACTGCTAGCTAGCCTACCCAATCAGCTGACTCAACCAGTTTCCTAACTAGTTAGCTAGCTGAATCAACGAGCTGATTTAATCCCTTAGTTAACTGGCTAACTTCCTGACCCAACCTGAAGATGTAACCCATTAGCTCACTAGCTAGCTAGGTGTCTTAACCAGCTGACTAATTTAGAAAACTGACTTAACTAGCTGACTTAGCTAGCTGACTTAACTGGCTGACTTAACTAGTTAGATAGCTGACTTAATTACCTGAATTAAATAGTTAGCTTACTATTTAGCTAGCTGAATTACTAGCTGATTTAATAATTAGCTAACTAGTTAGGTGGCAGACTTAAGTAGCTACTTAAATAGTAAGCTAACTAGTGAGCTAGCTGACCTAGCTAGCTAGCTATTTAGCTAGCTGACTTAGCTAGCTGGCTTAACTAATTGGAAAACGAGATAGCTAGCTGACTTAACAAGTTGGTTAATGAGTTAGCTAACTGTTTTAACTTGTTGGCAAACGAGTTAACTAGCTGACTTGATTAGTTGATTAACGAGTTAGCTAGGAGACTTAAATTTTTGACTGATGAGTTGGCCTACAAATTAGCTGGTTTAACACATTGGCTGACTACTCGGCCGACTTGTCAGCTGGCTTAACAAGATGGTCGATTAGTTGGCCGACTAGTTAGCTGGGTTAACTAGCTGACTAAAGAGTTTGCCCACTATTTAGCAAGGTTAACCTGTTGCCTGCTTGTTTACTGACCAAATTAGTCGGCCTACTAGTTGGCCGACAGGTTAGCTGACCTAACT
>NW_006956833.1:0-780 GCF_000164805.1 Carlito syrichta
CAGACGACACTATTGAGGGAAGTAGATTCAGACTACACTAATAAGAAAATTAGTATCATAAGACACTAATAAGGCATGTAGTATCCTAAGACACTAATAAGGCAAGTAGTATCATAAGACACTAATAAGGCAAGTAGTATAATAAGACACTATTAAGGCAAATAGTATCATAAAAAACTAATAAGTCAAGTAATATAAGACGACACTAATGAGGGAAGTAGTTTCAGACTACAATAATAAGAAAATTAGTATCATAAGACACTAATAAGGCAAGTAGTATCAGATGACACTAATAAGTCAAGTAGTATCATAAGACACTAATAAAGCAATTATTATTATAAGACACTAATAAGGCAAGTTGTATCAGATGACACTAATAAGACAAGTAGTATTATAAGACACTAATAAGGCAAGGACCATCATAAGACACTAATAAAGCAAGTAGTATCATAAGAAACAAATAAGTCAACTAGTATCAGATGACAGTAATAAGGCAAGTAGTTTAATAAGACACTAATAAGAAAAGTAATACCACACGACACTAATAAGGCAAGTAGTATCATAAGTAAATAATAAGGCAGGTCGTATCAGATAACACTAATAAGGCAAGCAGTATCATAAGACATTAATAAGGCAAATAGTATCCATCGAAACTTATAAGGCAATTATTATCATAAATAAATAATAAGGCAAATAGTATCATTAGACACTAATAAAACAAGTAGTATCATAAGACATTAATAAGGCAAGTAGTATCATAAGACACTAAAAAGGCAAGTA
>NW_006956834.1:0-726 GCF_000164805.1 Carlito syrichta
TCATTGGCTAATGAGTTAAGTCAGAAAATTAAGTCATCTCAATAGCACGTTGGATAATGAGTAAGCTAACTAGTTAGCTAGCTAGTAAGGTCAGCTAGCTAGCTAGGTAGCTAACTATTTAAATCAGCTTGCTAGCTGGTAGCTAGCTAGTTAGGTAACTATTTAGTTAGGCAACTATTTAAGTCAACTGGCTAGTTAGGTAGCTAGCTAGTTAAGTCAGCTAGTTAAGTCAGCCAGATAGGCAGCAGGCTTGCTAGGTAGTGAGCTAGTTTAGTCAGTTGGTTAGCCAGCTTGATAGCTGGTTAATTCAGCTAGTTAAGAGAACTGGCTAGTCAACTGGCAAGGAGGTAGCTACCTAGTTAAGTCAGCTAGATAGCCAATTGGCTAGCTAGTGATGTCAGCAAGTTAAGTCAGCTGGCTAGCCAACTGGCTAGCTGGTTAAATCAACTAGTTTAGTCAGCTGTCTAGCCAGCTGTCCAGGTAGGTAGCTAGCTAGATAAGTCAGCTCACTAGCAAGCAGGCTAGCTGTTTAATTCACCCAGTTAA
Organism: Carlito syrichta; assembly: GCF_000164805.1. Lineage (NCBI taxonomy): Eukaryota > Metazoa > Chordata > Mammalia > Primates > Tarsiidae > Carlito > Carlito syrichta. The sequence continues at coordinate 547 of NW_006956834.1, forward strand.
GCTAGTTGGCTAGCCTGCTGGCTAAGTAGGGGAGCTAGCTAGTTAAGTGAGCTGGCTAGTCAACTTGCTAGCTTAAGTCAGCTAGGTAAGTCAGATGGCTAGATAGGTAGCCAGCTAGTTAAGTCAGTTGGCTATCCAGCTGACTGACTGGTTAAATCAGCGTTGTTCAGTCAGCTGGCA
>NW_006956835.1:0-812 GCF_000164805.1 Carlito syrichta
TCGCTGACCAGCGAACTGACTTAACTGTGTGACTTAACTAGCTAGCCAGCTTGCTAGCCAGCCAATTTAACTAGCTAGCTACCCTGCTCTGCATCTGGCTAGACAACTTACTTAACTAAATGGCTTAACTAGCTAGCAAGTTGACTTAACTTGCTGACTTAACTAAATAGCTACCTAGCTAGCCAGCTGGCTGGCCAGCTGACTTAACTAGCAGACTTAAGTAGCTTGAGAGCTGGCTGGCCAGCTGAAATAACTGCTGATTTAACCAACTAGCCAGTTACCCAGCCAGCTGACTTAACTAGATAGCTACCTAGCTAGCCAACTGGGTAGCCAGCTGAATTAACTAGTTGACTTAACCTGTTAGCCATCTGGCAAACCAGCTGACTCAACTGGCTGACTTAACTAGTTAGCCAGCTGGCTAGCCAACTGACTTAACTAGCTCTCTACGTAGCTAGCTGGATAGCCAGCTGACTTAACTAGCTGACTTTATTACCTAGCCAGCAGGATAGCCAACTGACTTAACTAGCTCACTACTTAGGTAGCCAACTGGCTAGCCAGCTGACTTAACTAGCTGACATAAATAGCTGACCTCCTTGCTAGTCTGCTGAATTAACTTGCTTGCTCTATAGCTAGCCAGCTGGCTAGCCAGCTGACTAAGCTAGGTGACTAAACTAGCTAGCCACCTGTCAAGCCAGCTGAGTTAATTAGAAAGCTACCTACCTAGCCAGTTGTATAGCCAACTTAACTAGGTGACTTAACTAGCTAGTCAGCAGTCTAGACAGCTGACATAAATATCTGGCTGCCTAGCTAGC
>NW_006956836.1:0-784 GCF_000164805.1 Carlito syrichta
CGAGCGGTCATGTAGTCTCCTTTATATGAGGACTCCCTTACCCAAGATTCCTGTTTCGAAACCCTGATTCTTGTTTAGCCCTCAGCAAGATGTCATGTAGATATTGTGATGGAGGAACCGTGTAAAACAGGTTTCTTATTTCTCCTTAGGTAGAGATCGTGTAGATTATGTATAAGAGAACTGCTATTACCTATGTTGCAGCTTCTAAACCCTGATTCTTTTTTAGCCCACAGCAGAAGACCTGTCGATTTTTAGAACTGAGGATTACTATAACCCCAAATCTTTTTCTTCCTTGGCAAAAGGCCATATATATTGCCTTATATGAGGACTCTCATTACATAGATCCTGCTTGGATACTCTGATTCTTTTTTCTCCCTTTCCAAGATGCCCTGTAGATTTTAGGGATTGAGGACCCATATAACACAGATTCCGTATTCTTTCTTAGCAAAAGGTCATGTACTTGCCTGTATATAAGGATTCCATTTCCCCAGATTCATGCTCCAAAACACCCTGATTCGTATTTAGCCCAGAGCAAGACGACCTGAAGTTTTTTGGGATTGAGGACACGAGTAACGCAGATTCCTTATTGTTACTTAGCAATAGGCAGTGAAGTTCCCAGTATGTGAGGACTCCCGTTACTCAGATACCTACTTCAAAAACCTGATTCATGGTTACCTCTTTGAGACGGCCTGTAGTATTTGGGACTGAGACTCATGTAAACAGATTCCTTTTAATTCTTAGTAGTATGAGTATAGTTTCCTGTATATGACGACTCCCATTACCC
>NW_006956837.1:0-707 GCF_000164805.1 Carlito syrichta
TCCACACCTCCCCCTAAACAGGTTTCCAGTACTGCAAATCACTTTCTCACAGCCCTATAAGTGATCCGGTTCAGCTCATGAGTGAGAACATATGGAACTCTATTCTTTGGTTTTGTGATAAATCACTGAAAATGACCTACCTAATATCCATCAAACTTTCTGTAAAATCCTTCAATTTGTCCGTTTTTTAAGGCTGCATAATATTCCACTTTGTGTATATACCTCTTTTATTTTACTCATTCCAGCTTTGATGGGCAACATGTTTGGTACCATGTTTTTTTGCAATTGTGATTAGAGCTGCAAAAAACATACGGGTGCAAGTATCTTTTTGGTAAAATGATTTGAGTTCCTCCAGGCATATTCCTAGAGGGGAATTTCTGAGTAACATGGTAGGTCAATATCTTGTCCCATTCCAAACCACCATACTATTTTCGAAAGATGTTGCTCTACTTTTCAGTCCACACGCATTGTAGAAGCATTTATTTCTTCCAAAATCCTGACGGGAATCTGTTATGGTTTGTTTTAATAATGATAACCATTCTAACATGGGGTTTGTGGTAGTTTAAAGTAGTTTCATTTGCATTTCTCTGATGATGATTGATGCTGAGCAATTTTCATGTGTCTGCTGTCTGCCCATATCTCTTCTTATGTAAGAGTGCCCAATCACGTATTTGCACACTTTTCAAAGGGAATGCTTGTCTGATTTT
>NW_006956838.1:0-987 GCF_000164805.1 Carlito syrichta
CTAACTAGCCAGTTAGCTACCTAGTTAAGTCAGCTAGATAGATACTTAGATCGCTTCATTCTAGCTAGTTATGTCAATCACATAGTCAGCTAACTAGTCAGCTATATATTTAAGTCAGCTAGCAAATCATCTAGTTACTTAGCTAACTAGTGGGCTATCAACTTAGCATGCTGGTCAGCTAACTAGTGGCCATGCTCACTTTCCATCAGGTCAGGTAACTAGTCGGCTCACTAACCTGTCAACTGGTCAGCAAACTAGTCAGCTAACTTGCCAGCCAAAAGTTCAACTAACTCATTGATGTGCTCGCAGGACAACAGGACAGATAACTAGTTGGCTTGCTTGACAGCCATCTAGTTAAGTCAGCTCACCAATGGCTCTCACACTGGCCAACTCATTAAGGCATCTCACCCATCAGCTCACTCGATGGCCAACTAGTTAATTTGACTCACCAGTCTGCTCACTCACTGGCTGACTAATGAAGTCTTCTAACCAGTCAGCTCACTCGCCAGCCGGCTAAAGTCAGCTGACCAGTCAGTTCACTCACCGGCAGATTCGTTAAGTCAGCTGAACAGTTGGCTCACATGCTGGTCGACTACTTAAGTCAGCTTACCAGTCGGCTCACTCACTTGCTGACTTCTTAAGTCACTTGACCAGTCGGCTCTCTCCCCCACTGACTAGTTAAGTCAGGTAACCGGTCCACACACTAAGTCATCTAGATAACTACCTGGCTAGCTAGTGATGTCAGCATGTTAAGTCAGCTGGCTAGACAACTGGCTAGCTGGTTGTCAGCTAATTTAGTCAGCTGTCTAGCCAGCTGGCTAGGCAGGTAGCCAACTAGATGTCAGCTTGCTAGACAGCAGGATAGCTATTCAAGCCAGATAGCTAAGTCTGCTGGCTAGCCTGCAGGCTATGTAGGAATCTAGCTAATTAAGTGAGCTGGTTTGCCAGCTTGCTAACTTAAGTCAGTTGGGTAAGTCAGTTGGCTAG
>NW_006956839.1:0-420 GCF_000164805.1 Carlito syrichta
GCTTTGTTCAACCTTTTGAATACCCAGAATGTGAGCATCCTTCTCTTCCATTTCGGCATTTTGTTTTTCTTCCAAAGCATTGTACTGAGACATCAGTTCAGCCTGGCCTTGACTTGCTTACTCTGGCTTCCCAGAAGTTGCTGATAATATTGCGGAAGCTCTGATTTTCACCATTCAGAACATCACAGGCAGATTGCATCTCTTGTTCAGTCTTTTGCATCCTCGTAATGTGAGCATCATTCTCTTCCATTTCTGCTTTGTGTTTTTCCACCAAAGTGTTGTCTGAAATGCCAGTTCAGCACGGTGTTGACCTGCTTGCTCAAACTTTCCAGAAGATGTGTTTGTGGCAGAAGCTTTGCATTTCATCCTTGAGAGCATCACAGGCCGATTGCATCTCTTGTTCAGCCTTTTGCATACCCA
>NW_006956840.1:0-407 GCF_000164805.1 Carlito syrichta
ACCTCCTCTCTACAATAAATCAAAAAACTAGCCAGCGTTGTGGTGTGCCCCTGTAGTTCCCGCTACTTGGAAGGCTGAGGTGGAAGAATCGTCTAAAACTTAGAAGGCTGAGGTTGCTGTGGCTGTGAGTGTGTCCCTGCACTCCAGCCTGGGCAAAAGAGTGAGACTCTGACTCAAAAAATAAATGACTAAATATAAGGGCAATACAAACAATAATTTCCTTTAGCCAGTATTTACGAAATATACTCTGAACAGCTCAAAGAAATCTCTTGAAAGTTGTTCAGAAAGATAATGCCATGTACAAATAAATGTAGAATGTCCTGAGTTGAACAAAATTGAATTACTTTCTTTATTTCACGATTTTATTAAACCTCCAATAACCTTGAATATGCTGGTATAAATTGTGC
>NW_006956841.1:0-523 GCF_000164805.1 Carlito syrichta
TTCACCCATCAAAGCAATTTTAGAACTCTTTTTCTGGAATGGCCATCAGAGCCATCATTGCACTACGCTTGATGTCCTGAATGTCATCAAAATGACTTCCTTTCAATATTTTCTTTATCTTTTGGTAAAGAAAAAAGTCATTGGAGGCCAAATCAGGTGAGTAGAGAGAGTGTTCCAATGCAACTATTTTTTTGTTACTGGCTAAAATCTCCCTCTCAGAGAGTGTTGTGTGAGCTAGTGCATTGTTGTGATGCAAGAGCTACAGGACCATTTTTTCACACACCTTTCTTATGCCAAGACTTTCAGTTAAGATTTTCTTAACTGTTTCTCTATCGATGTTTATTTGGTCTGCTATACCTCTCATATTAGCCAATGATTTTGATATACAATTTGATAAACTTTTGCGATGTTTCTATCAGTTTTGCTTGTTACTGACTGTCCTGACCTTTCTTCATCGGTGATACTTTCTCTCCCCTCAGAAAAACATTTAATCCGATTGCACACTGTTTTCTTTGTGGTATTA
>NW_006956842.1:0-344 GCF_000164805.1 Carlito syrichta
TTCTCATTTATGATTGTGTGTGTGTTTATAGATTTATACAAATTTCATCCCTTGCTGTTACTATAGTGGTCCTTTAATAGAAAATAGAGTAAACTACTTATTTTGCATGAGCCCACTACAATTTTAAATTAGGAAGGTAGACATATCTAAGAATTAAAATTTTAGACTTTCTCTCTCTTATCCTGAACCAAAGAAAATTGTATCCTTGACATTGACTTGATGAAATTTGGGGTATCTAGTACTTAATCCTCAATATATGTATCATATTTTTATTATTTATATTATTAGTCCGAGCTTAAAATTCTTCAACCTTTTTATTTGAACAATGAGACAGAATTCATAAA
>NW_006956843.1:0-369 GCF_000164805.1 Carlito syrichta
TCAAAAGTCTGAATGCATATTAATGATATAATATTCAGAAAAAATGGTTGAAAAGATACCATAGGGCATGGTTATATTTTATGAATATAAATATAGAACATATAAAATAGAACATTTTATAAATTATAAGGATATAGATTGATCTATATTGATAAGAAAAGCTGAAAGTTATGGAAAAATCTGCATAGAATTTAGGTTTGTTGGGTAAAATAGAGGATTTGAAAAAAGGGACACAAAAAATTTACATCTGTAAAAAATCAGATGAGAAGAAGAGCCTTAAATTTGCACCAAAAAAGAAATTTTTAACACAATGGAAAAATTACATTGCCGATCTATTCACAGGTAGAACTGCACAGCCTGTGACCTCCC
>NW_006956844.1:0-867 GCF_000164805.1 Carlito syrichta
AGCACACCTCCTCAGCCACTCCGTGGTGCTGAGATGCATCATTATCTTATGTGTCATGCCGCCACATTCTCCTCAGGGCATGCCTCCTTGGCCTCTCACAGTACACCTCCTTGGCGTTCTTGCAGCACACCTCCTTGGCATCCCTGCAGAACTCCTCCTTGCTGTCCTCATGATACACTTCTTCAGCCTCCCTGTAGCATGTTTACTTATCCTTACCACGGCATACCTCCCCAGCGGCCCCATGGAGCATCTGCTTGACTTCTGTGTGGCATTTCCTTGGCATCCTCGTGGAGTGCCTATTTGGCATTCCCATGGTGCACCTCCTCAGCAAACCCACGGCATGCCTCCTAAGCATCCCGCAGCATTCATTTTCAGTGTGCCCATGGCGCCCCTCCTTGACATCTGTATAACACGTCTCCTCGGCTTCCCCATAGAGCACCTCCTTGGAGTCCCTGTGGGGTGGCTCCTCAGACTCCCTGTGGCATGCCTCCACATACTCTCCATGGAATGCTTCCTGGGCCTCCTGGAAAATGTCTCTTTCTTGGCCTGCCCACAGTGCACCACTTTGGCATACCCATGGTGTGCCTCCTTGGTCTCTCCACTTCCATAACCTCTCTCCTAGTCCTCCTGATGGCACACCTCTTCAGCGTCCCATAGCACAGTGTGCATCCTTGACATCCCTGTGGCATGTTTCCACAGCCTTCCCATGGCATGCCTCCTTGGCCTCCTCACGATTTGCCTCCCAGGCATCCTCGCGGTGTGCCTATTCAGCATTCCTGTTGCCTGCCTTCTCAGCATCACTGTGGTGTGCCTCCTCGGTGTCCTTGTGGCCCACCACACTTCCTTGGCCTTTCACGACATGCTTCC
>NW_006956845.1:0-757 GCF_000164805.1 Carlito syrichta
AAAAACTAATGGAGAATCAAAATATATATTTTCAAATACACAAAAATTAGAGAAAATTTTATCATCTTGCAAGCTATGAACATAGTTGTAATTGCAATAGAAAAGATACACAGGCATTTAAAAAATTTAAAAACATTTATATTGAAAGATATATATAACCCTAATTGCTATACTATAAACTTGAAAAATATTTTCAGAACATAGAACAGAGAAAACATTTGTATATCTGTTGTGCACAAGCCTCATGTATACTAAGAAAATAAACATTCCTCTAAATATTAATGGACTAAAAAATTAATAAAAGAAGAGAACTTTATGCATATATCTATTCAACAAATATTTACTGAGTACATACTATATGGTAAGCCCTGTTCTAAACTTGAAGAAAAAGCAGCAAACAAATAAACAATAAGTATTGCTCTTATGCGGACAGATAACCAGTACAGAAGTGTGGTTTAATATATTAGAGGGTCATAATTGCCATGGAGGAAAATATTTCTGGGAAGGAGGATAAGAAACATAGGTTTCAATTAAAAATGAATAGAGAATGACAATAATTTTGTATACAATAATTTTGATTTGAAATCATACAAAGTTGCTTTGAAAATACAAAAAGCTAATGAGTAACCATCATTCATGAAAATGCATAATGTTAAAATTCTTTTAGAAAGAAGAGTGGTAGTAAATTTATCAGAATTCTTAAGACTGTTTCTCACACTTCACTCAGAAATTTTAATCCTGGAAAATTATCTGGAGG
>NW_006956846.1:0-531 GCF_000164805.1 Carlito syrichta
GGATGGAGGCCACCCCTTCCCATGTAGCCAGGACCTCAGTCACCACCACATTCGACTCCAGTATTTGCATTCCAGGGTGCGATGAAGTCTCACTACGTGACCCAGGCTGGTCTCAAACTCCCAGTCTCCAGTGGTTCCCCACCTCAGCCTCCCAAAGCCAGAGCCTGATTGTCTGTTGACCCACCACCTTTTGGGAACTCTAGGCCCAGTGGCCCAAGGCCTCTGCTCTCTCAGCCCACCGGGATCCAGTAAATCTTTCCCTGGCCGTCAGAGGAGCTGGAACAACAGGTGCATGCCAACACGCCTGGCTCATTGGGGATGGAGGGTCGAGACAAGGTCTTGCCGAGTTACTCAAGGCCAGGCTCAGGCTGTCCATCAGCCTCGGCCTCCCAAAGTGCTAAAATGACAGGGTAAGCCCCCGAGCCCGGCCTCGATCTTTCATCGAAAATTAACCAGAAGGCCTGGCATGGCGGCCCATGCGTGGAATCCAGGCACATTGGGAGGTGAAGGTGGGAGGATGGCTGGAGCCCA
>NW_006956847.1:0-541 GCF_000164805.1 Carlito syrichta
CCCAGTGACTAGCCATCCTCTGTGATGGGTGCCTCAGTTTCTGGACCTCCTCCATAATGCGTGACCCAGTAACTGATACGCCTCTATTATGGGTGTCCCAGTGACTGGTCCTCCTTTCTGAAAAATGCCTTAGTGATTGATCCTTGTTGGTGCCCCATTATCTATCTTTTCTCTGAGATTTATGTCCCAGTAACTGGGGTTCATAATAGGTGATTGATTTTTTTCCACAGGGATTCCTCAGTAATTGGAAACCCAGTTACTGGTCCTCTTCCAAATTTATGCCCTAGTGAATACCCTTCCTCTGTGACAGGTGTTTTAGTAGTTGGACCTCTCCATAATTGTCCATGAGACCAGGTTTCCTCTGTCTTCTGTGCCCCTGTGATTTTCTGTCCTCTCTAATGAGTGTCCCAGTGACTGGCTTTCTGCTGTGATAGATGCCCCGTGTCTGGGCTTCCTCTATGATGGTTACCCTTGTGACTGACTTTCTGTGATGGATACCCCGGTATGCAGCTAATGCATACTAATGCAGCATGCAGCTAGT
>NW_006956848.1:0-530 GCF_000164805.1 Carlito syrichta
TGGAATTTTGCCCAGAGACACATAAATAATTTTATACTGATTTTGTTTTGCCTTTAATGTCTATGTATATTTTTAACCATATTTTCCACTAATTAATCACAGATTATGTATTAAAGCCTTAACATATAAATGGCAATTCCGTGTTTCTATTTAAAATTGTCTTTGTCCATTCTTTGTCCACATTGCACCGTATTCATTTATTTATCAAAGGTCAAGGCTTCGAAATCAATTATAAACTTCGGAAAACTTTTGTCACAATGCCTTAAATCTTTAGTTTATTATTAAACTATTGTTTGTAAAATCTTGGAACCAACATAAGTGCCCACCAGTGATTGACTGGATAAACTAAATATGGAAACACACACACACACACACACACACACACACACACACACACACACGGAACACTACATGGGATAGAGAATACCACGAAGTCATAAAAATATGTCCTTTGCAGCAACATAGACAGAGGTGGAGAATATTATCCTAAGTAAACTAACTTAGAAAAAGAAAACCAAACGCTGTATATC
>NW_006956849.1:0-372 GCF_000164805.1 Carlito syrichta
AGCCCAGCAGGTCGAGGCTACGGTGGCTGGGAGCAGACACTGCAAGCAGTCTGGGCAACAGAGTGAGACTCCAACTCAAAAAAGGAAATAGTTTTGAAGTTCTCTTTTCCCTCTGTCATTTTTGTAACTTGTAGCACTTTTCTGTTTGTTTGTCTTGGGCCCTGCTTTCCCATCAGTGGTGTTTCTTAAATTTCTTAGCAGAAATACAAAATTTCAGTGACAAGTCTGAGTTCATGCGCAAGGCTTATCCTTTGGGTCTTCACTTTAGGATAACCTGGTTGTGCTGCCTTTTTTAAGGTCTTTTCTCTTGTTCTGCAAAAAGATGACTCGGTATCATGTTTCACACTTGTCCGTGTGTGCAAGGCTGGCTGA
>NW_006956850.1:0-593 GCF_000164805.1 Carlito syrichta
GAGGGGGTTGGTACCGGCAGTTGAGAGAACTGCTAGGGGAGGGAGGGGAATACATTATCAACAAGGGTATCTGCATGATCAAGGTTTATATACCTAACCCTGAAATGTACCCCATGTCTTTATAACAAAAATTTTTTAAAAAAGATATCTGCACATGCATGTTTGTTGCAGCTCTATTCACAATAGCAAAAACATGGAACCAACCATGCTACCCATTGAAGATGGACTGAATTTTTTAAAATGTGATACTTATACACAATGGAATATTATGTAGCCATAAAGAAGGACAAATATGTGGACTTTGCAGCGACTTGGATCAATTTAGAGCCTATAATACTCAGGGATCTATTACAGAAACAAAGAACAAAGTACCATATGTTCTCACTCATAAGTGGACCTTGAACAATTATCATAATAGTATAAGAAAGGGATTGGCAGTAGTGGGAAACTGCCAGAGGATGGAGAGTGGGATTGGCTGTTGAGGGAACTGCCAGGTGAGGGAAGGGCTAACCTCATCAACAAGGATATCTGCATAAATGAACATTTATATACCTAACCCTGAATTGTACCCCACATCTTTTAAAATAAAAAAA
>NW_006956851.1:0-790 GCF_000164805.1 Carlito syrichta
GACACTAACAGACTAAAAGTAAGAGGATGGGAAACAAACTTTCAGGCAAACGGAATACAAAAGAAAGGAGGAGTAGCGATCTTAATATCAGACAAAATAACATTCAAGCTATTAAAAATCAAAAACGATACAGAAGGCCACTACATAATGATAAAAGGTTAAATCCATCAACAAGAAATATCTATCTGAAACATATATGCAGCCAACATAAGTACGCCGACTTTCATAAAGCAACTTCTAGGAAAACTAAAGAAAGATATTGATTCTAACACCATCATAATGGGGGACTTTAACACCCCTCTAACAACCATAGACAGATCATCAGGCCAAAAATGAACAAGGAGATCTGGAAACTCAATGCGACTTTGGACCAAATGGACTTAATTGATACCAACAGAACACTGCATCCAAAGACCAGAGAATACACATTCTACTCATCACCGCATGGAACGTATTCTAAGATCGACCACATAATTTGCCATAAATCAAGTGTAAGCAAATTTAAAAGGCCTGAAATTCTACCATGCACCTTCTCGGACCACAGTGGCATTAAAGTAAACATTGACACCAACAAGGGTCCCCCAAAACCCACAAAGACATGGACACTAAACAGCATGATGCTAAACAACTCCTGGGTGAATGATGAAAATCAAACAGAGATCAAAAGATACCTGTAAACAAATGAAAATGAAGGACATCTTACTAAAATCTTTGGGATGCCTTAAAAGCTGTAGCAAGAGGGGAATTTATATCCCTTACAAATGCACATGAAGAAAATGGAAGGAGCACA
>NW_006956852.1:0-4890 GCF_000164805.1 Carlito syrichta
GAATTCGCTGACAGGTGTGTGGATAATGTGGAACCCACTTCCCACTGCCCTGGAATCTGTCTGTGCAGTGGGGCTGTAGGTTTACTCCCTGAAATAAAATGTGGTTAGCAGAGGAGAATGGAGCAGATAGTGGGTTGAAGAGAGGAGTGGAGAGATAGAGGAGTAAGGGGGGAAACAAACGAGGTTGCCAACAAATAGAGGGAGGCCTATACTGAAATAGATAAAAACAATAGATCACAGCTACAGACGAACCAACTCTCATACAAAAAAATAAAAAATAAAAATAAAACATATAGTGATGCTAACATACAAGCTAACCAACCACCTTGTTAGTTTGCTGTTCCTCTATACAAAGATATGATTTACAGAGAGAAGAAAAGGAAAAGGAAAAAAGAAAAAGGAAAACAATACAGTAGGAATAGAATTAAGTCATTAAGCTAATAGAATCAATGAAGGACACTCTGAGACATTTTGTTTACGTCCAATGTCCTTTCAGATCTGATTTCTAGTTTTCTTTTCAAGCTGGCAAATTAGTTTGCAGTTAGGGTCAGTAGCCCCTGATCTGCTGTGAAGGACAGTTCAGATTACCCTCCATTCAGCACTTTGGTCTATGTCTTTATCAAGTTTGTTTCTCCCATTTCGGTGTTGTTACCTTGAATCGCCAGTGCTATCTCAGCTGCTCACCCCAAAGGGGGTGGGGCCGGACAGGAACAAGATGGCTGCCTGCCTCTGAGCAGGCAACAGGAGTCTTACACTGGGCGGGCACGACAGTCTCAGACTCAGGAGAGGTGGCAGCGATCCCAGCAGATCTTCCCTGAAGGGGTTTGATGCGGATTGCCTCAGGCCTGGGTGGTGTGATATGCTATGCATCACAGAGGCCGCAGCAGCAGCGGCAGTGGGGGGAGGGGCTGCGGCAGCAGCACTGTTTGCGCTGCAGTAACTGTCCAGTCTGTTGCGATGTCCCAGCGCTGGCAATGGCCGAGCTCTGTATGAAGAGCAGGTTGCAGTGTTGGGGTCCACAGCCCCCCGGGGCGAGAGTCAGAGACCCACTGCAGATCTCCTTTGCAGAGGGCTTCAGAGACCGGGTTGCCCCGTCGCCATCTTGCCGCTTCTCCAAGGAGTAGATTAAAGTCAGTAAACGGACAGAACCAACTAAGCACACTCTGAGACTTTTCCTTTAAATTCATTGTCCTTTCAGCTGTGATTTCTAGCTGGATTTCCATACTGGTATAATTGTTCACAGTTAGTATCAGTTGCCCCTGGTCTGCTGTGAAGAACAGTTCAGATCTGGCCTCTCTGCCCAGTCTGTTACTCAGATCTGGCCTTGCTTATTTATCAGGGGGAAGAAGCTTCTGTCATTCCCCATTTGATGTTGTTACCTTGGGTCTCCAGCAGGTGATGCTATCTCACCATACCAGTAGACCTTTATCTGTAGCTGCTCATGCCTATAGTTTGGAGCTCACCCAGAATGGGAGAGAGCCAGTGACGGTATCTGCGGTGGCAGTGGCAGCCACCTCCCAGTAAACAGAAGGTGCTCCACAAGTCTGGCTCCAGGTGACAGGTGTAGCATGGCAGTGGCAGTGGCAGCAGCAGTCACAGCAGCTGTGATCTCAGTAGATCGTGCTTGTGGGGGCTTCAAGTTCTGAAGCCTTAGGATGCCTCAGGCATGGGTGGGCATTGACTGCCGTGGTGGCATCCGTGGCAGCATCTGTGGCTCCGGTGGTGGCCCAGATTGCCGTGATGTTTGAGCAGTGGCAGTGGTGGTGGGTGAGCTTTCTGTGAAAAGCAGTCTGCTGAAGATGGAAGCTGCAGCCCGTGGGAGAGAACTAGAGTCTTTTTGTGTGTTCTCTTTCTTGGAGGGTCTCACAGACCATGCTGCCCTGTCGCTATCTTGCCACAGTCTTATTCTTTTTTTTTTTGAGTTGGAGTCTCACTCTGTCACCCAGACTGGAGTGCAGTGGCCGCTCCCGGCCACCGCAGCCTCGACCTGCTGGGCTCTGGTGATCCTTCCACCTCAGCTTTCCAAGTAGCCGGAATTACAGGCACGAGATACCATGCCCAGCTGATTTTTTGATTTATTGTAGAGATGAGGTCTCACTGCCCAGGCGGGTCGCGAACCCACGGGCTCAGGAAATCCACTCACCTCAGCCTCCCAAAGGCGCGGGATTACAGGCTGAGCCACCGAGCCCGGCTAGTCTTATTCTTAAGTGATGTAAACTCTTCCCATTTATCTCTGGAGAGTCAGAGGCCGAACTGTTTTCTGAAAATATGTGCCTAATCCAACGTGGACCGCTAACATAGAAACCACCACCTCTTTTGGCTTAACTTACACATTTCATGCTTAGGTACACTGACCCAGTTCTAAACAATTAAAAACCTTATGAAGGATTCTGAGGGGACTGGGGCACAATATTTAGGGACTTTCTATGAGTCAGAAATACTTTTGGAAACAGCCCAAATAGAAATAGCCCTGTGACTTCACTGATTCATGTGATAGTTAAAGATAAAAACCTTCAATGGTTTAGTTTCAACAGTTAGATGGGAAAAATTAAAATGAAAACAATTTTGCAGGGACATCACAAGAATAATGCAGATGCAAAGCTTAGGCACACAGCATATAAATACAGTGAGTGAAAAGTGCCTTATGATAGAGGATGACTTCTCTCTACATTTTTTAATCTTTGCTTGTGTATTTGAAGATTTTAGTAAAACAAAATCATCAGATAAAATAAGTTTTCTAGATTTTAACTCTAAAATAGTATCAAACTAAAAAATGTATGGTCTTTTGAAAATACTGAGCCATTCTCTGCCTCCATATCTAATATCAGAGATGATGGAAATACCTGTATTAGAAGACAATTGGGAAAACTGCATGACAACTTATGATGTTCTTTTTTTTTTTCTACTTGGAGGCTGAAGCAGAAGGATCACCTGAGCCCAACTGTGACGTTCTTAGCATGGTTTTGAGAATCTCTCTAATAAATTTTACTTTCCTATATGAACTTACCTTGATTAAATAAAAAGAATGGTGAGTAGTTCTATTTTTTTTTTTAAATAATGACTTGTCCTCTATCTGTGTCCCTTTTGGGTCACTTCATGTTAACCTCATGCCAATGCCTAGAAAGTCCTCTTTCTGTTCTCTTTTTAACATCACCACCTCTATAACTACATTTGTAGGCAATTTCTGACATCCGAAACATCTTTAGTCAACTTGTTTTCTTTCTTTCTTTCTCTTTCTTTCTTTCTTTCTTTCTTTCTTTCTTTCTTTCTTTCTTTCTTTCTTTCTTTCTTCTTTCTGTATTTCTTTCAAGTCAGGACTTTACTCTGTCACCCAGACTTCAATGCAGGGGCATGACCACAATGACCACAGCTCAAGGCAGCTTCTACCTCCTGGGCTCGGGAAATCATTTCACCTCAGACTCCCAAGTTACTGGGATTGCAGGTGTGCACCACTATACCTAACTAAATATTTGATTTTTGTATAGAGATGATCTTTTCCTATGTTGACTAGGCTGGTCTTGATCTCCTGGGTTCAGGCAATCCACCCACCTACACTCCCAAAATTCTGGGATTACAGACATGAACCACTGCACCTGGCCTTTGTTATCCTATATCTTTGTCTCTGATTGTATTGAGGGGGATAGCTGCACTTCTCATTCATTTCTCTGTTCACTAATGATTCTGTTTCATTTTTTCACTACATAACAATCACATGGGTGTTGATACTTTACTTACCACCAAGGAAAGTTTGATTTTAGTCACAAGAGAAAAATGGTTGTGGTATCTTCTATAAAATACAAAAGAAAAGAAACAAAGAACAGAGACAGCAAACCGTATGTTGGGTAAAATCCTGTGCTTTGAAAGAAACAATATGAGTTTCAAAGATGGACTCCATTAACTACTAATATGGTGACCTGAGGAAGTCATTAGATTTCTGAGCACCAAGGCCTTCTGTAAAAGATGGAAAATAATCCCATCTCAATCTTACAAGAGCAGTTGTAAGGATGAGACACGATTTGGTACATGAAGTTCTTAGCAAAAGACCTGAATCATAGTATGCCCCTGATAAATCATACCTGCTATTGTTGTTACTCTGATTGAATGTAGTATTGTAAAGAGAGAATGAGTACTTAACCTGGTCTGTCTAATCTGTGACATGGCATAGCTGGAAGCCAGGAAGAGGGCAGCAGAAATGTTTTATTTTATTTTATTTTTCTCTAGAAAATAAAATCTCCTTGATGACATTTTTTGTTGAAGTATTTTTTGCCTTTCATGATATTTCATAAACAATGAATACAGAGATGTAGTCAAAGAGATGCCACAACTCTTCCAATCTCCTTACTTTCAGACATTTATTAAGTAATAATCATTTTCTAGGCATGTTATTCCTTTGTGTCTGTGTAGAAAGGAAAGTGCTCCCAGTTGCTCCATCCCCAAAATCTGTCTCTGCATCTTTTGCTTTCTTCACTACTCCCAAGACAGAGCCCTTAACATCAGATATCAGGACTACTTCCTGCCCTAAGTAGTTTCCCTGCTTCAGCTTTTGCCTGCCCTCTGATCCATGATCTACCAACAGCCACAGCAATATACTAAAAATATTTACCTGATCTGGTCACTCCTCTGCTCACCTTGCAGGTTAACATTCCAATCCCCTACTAGTCCTCTTTGACCAGGCCTCTGGCCATGTCTCCTGTCTCATAGCTGACATAAAAGCCCCATGCCTTTGTCTCCAGCACATCAGCCTTTCCTGAACTTCTTCCTCCAAAAAGTCAAGCTGCACCCACTGCCTGTTGTTCTGTCACCCTAGACAATGCTGCCACCTAGTCTAGGAGTAGTGGCTGCTTCTCATCAGTAGGAATGGTTTAAATGTCATCACCTCTGAGACACCCC
>NW_006956853.1:0-769 GCF_000164805.1 Carlito syrichta
TTAATGCATATGCTCTGCATTTCCCATTGGATCTATAAGGTTTTTCCAAAGAAGAGTTGGTTGAGAATTTGAGGATTTCATTCTCTGTCCTGATCCATTAGCCTAGGGACAGGTTCTTGTACCAATACCAGACTGTGTTGATTTCGGCAAACATATATAAAAGTTTGAAGTCTGGAACAGTGATACCTCCTGCTTTGTTTCTTTTAATATGATTCTTTTGGCTATTTTTGATTATTTTTATTGGAGTCCCACCCTGTCACCCAGACTGATGTGCAGTGGCTGCTCCTGGCCACTGCAGTCTTGACTTGCTGGGCTACGGCGATACTTCCACCTCAGCCTTCCAAGTAGCCTGAATGACAAGCATATGCTACATTGCCCTGCTGATTTTTGGATTTATTCTAGAGATGAGTTCTCGCTGCCCAGGCCAGTCTCTAACCTGTGGGCTCAGGCAATCCATTCACCTCCGTTTCCGAAAGTCGCAGGATTACTGGCTGAGCCACCGAACCCAGCTCATATGAATTCTTTTTTTTTCTGAGTCAGAGTCTCACTCTATTGCCCAAACGGGAGTGCAGTGGGTGCTCCCGACCATGGCAGCCTCAACCTGCTGGGCTCCGGGGACACTTCCACCTCAGCCTTCCGAGAAGCCGAAATTACAGGCATGCACTACCATGTCCAGCTGACTTTTTTATTTATTGTAGAGATGAGTCTCACTGCCCAGGCAGGTCTCAAACCCACAGGCTCAGGCCATCCACTCACCTCAGCCTCCCAA
>NW_006956854.1:0-704 GCF_000164805.1 Carlito syrichta
AGGTATTTTTGGGAGGGAACCAGGGTCTAGGTTTACAGTCCAAGGAGCATTGTGCAGTCTTTCTATTGGGAGCCACGTGTCTGGGTTTCTAGGAAACGGGGAAACATCTTGTCGTTCTTCTGAGAACGAAACAGGAATCTCGGACACTACGTCCCCAGAAAGATTCTACTCATGTTACCAATGTGGAACAAGGAAAACCGTTTGGATATGACCAGCAAACTTCTGGGCAGTTGTTAATTTTTCCCTGGCTTAAGGTAGTTCTCATACCTAAAAGCCTACAGGAATTTTCTAAATGCTAATCAGGAATTTGGAGTCCCAGTCCCCACACTTTTCAGAACTAATTCCTGTATACGTACCACAAGTCTGTCATTACCGATTCTCAGGAAACTGCTGATCAACTTCTTAGTTGTAACAGAATCTGGCCATCTGCTCGCCTTTTTGTGCAGGAGGCTGTAAGGCCAGATTCCACAACCCAAGGAATCATCTCGCCATTTTTCGTGTAATTTCTGGCTTCACGTTCACCTCCTTATCAGAAACTACTGCTGGAACTTTAGATTGATATTTGCAACGTGGGATTAGGTGTTCCCAAATGTTTAGGACGTATTCTTAAAGGGGATCCAGCAATCTTTGGATTACAGGGCCCTTCTGACCTTTTTGGGCTTATGAGTGTTGGTATATAAGAGTTTGTACTTCCACGTCACCAG
>NW_006956855.1:0-773 GCF_000164805.1 Carlito syrichta
GCCAGTCATTGGTGCTGATTAGGAGGTTTTAGTCATTACAGTTTCAATCACACATTAAGGCCAGTAACTGGGACAGCCACAATAGAAAAGGCAAATTCAGTGTGGTGCCATCGTAGATAAGATCTTGACATTGTGGTATCTATCACAGAGGACAAAGAACAGGCAGTCACTGAGTCACGCATTATAAAGAATGGCTAGAACCAATCTGAGAGAAGTCCAGTTACAGGAGCTCTCAGAAGAAAGGTCAATCACTGGCATGCTGATCACAGAGGAGAAACAGTCACTGGGGCATCTATCACAAAGGAAACCCAAAACTAAGACACCCAACACAGATAAGCTGTAGTTACTTGCTGATGGAGGAACGGAGTCAGTGTTGAAGGAAACACTCGGATAACTGACTCTAATGTTAGCAGGACAGCTGCCATTTAGTGTTAGTTAACATCCAGCTTATATACTTTTTTTTTACAAAGAAGTAGTCTTTGAAAAATTCTTGGCACCAGACACAATTAGTAACCTTGTTTAAGACAAAGAACAGAGCAAGCAACTGATATGTGATGTTTTTTATAAAACCACTGTGTTGTGAATACCCTCATGTGCAGATACTCTTTTTTAAAAAAGATATCACTGTCTTGTGGTCTTCAGAGCATTCTGTTCCGCCCTTAAGCATAACTCCTACTTTATTAATTTTATTCTCTTATTTCTCAGCTGCTATCTATTGTCTTGAGCACTTTTGTATATTCCAACTCCTTAAATTCTTAAAAGACCCATTTTTC
>NW_006956856.1:0-694 GCF_000164805.1 Carlito syrichta
CACAGGACACTAACAGACTAAAAGTAAGAGGATGGGAAACAAACTTTCAGGCGAACGGAATACAAAAGAAAGGAGGAGTAGCGATCTTAATATCAGACAAAATAAGATTCAAGCTATTAAAAATCAAAAACGATACAGAAGGCCACTACATAATGATAAAAGGTTAAATCCATCAACAAGAAATATCTATCTGAAACATATATGCAGCCAACATAAGTACGCCAACTTTCATAAAACAACTTCTAGGAAAACTAAAGAAAGATATTGATTCTAACACCATCATAATGGGGGACTTTAACACCCCTCTAACAACCATAGACAGATCATCAGGCCAAAAATGAACAAGGAGATCTGGAAACTCAATGCGACTTTGGACCAAATGGACTTAATTGATACCAACAGAACACTGCATCCAAAGACCAGAGAATACACATTCTACTCATCACTGCATGGAACGTATTCTAAGATCGACCACATAATTTGCCATAAATCAAGTGTAAGCAAATTTAAAAGGCCTGAAATTCTACCATGCACCTTCTCGGACCACAGTGGCATTAAAGTAAACATTGACACCAACAAGGGTCCCCCAAAACCCACAAAGACATGGACACTAAACAGCATGATGCTAAACAACTCCTGGGTGAATGATGAAATCAAAACAGAGATCAAAAGATACCTGAAACAAATGAAATGA
>NW_006956857.1:0-737 GCF_000164805.1 Carlito syrichta
CCTCTGTGAATTGTGGCCCAGTGATGGGTATGTTTTCAAAATATTTTAACCAGTGACTAGCCTTCTTCTGTGAAGGTTGTTTCACTTAATTTGACTCTTCTCCAATGGGTACTTCAGTGTCTAGACCAGCTCTGTGTAGGGCATTTAGGTGACTGATCATCTTCCAAAATGGGTGCTCCAGTGATTCACTCTCCTTAGTGATGCTTGCCTTTGTAAATAGACCTCCTTTGAGATGATCTCTCCAGAAGCTGATCCTCATCTGTGTTGCTTGTTCCAGTGACTAGCCCTCCTCCAAAACTAATGCCTCCGTGACTAATACTCCTTTGTACTGGGGTTCTAGTCACTGAACATAAATGAGATAGGTGCCCTACTGACTGGTCCTCCTCCATTATGGATGCTCCAATCACTCTGCCTCCTCTGTATTTGATGCCCAGTGACTGGTCCTCCTCTATAATGACTGTCACAGTAAATAGCTCTCCTCTCTAATGAGTGTCCCACTTATTGAGCTTCCTTCATAATTCCTGTCACAGAAAAATGACTCTCCTTTATGATGAATGTCCCAGTGACTCAGCCTCATCCTTAATTAGTGCCCGGGTGACAGAACCTTCCCTTTCATTGGTATTCCCATGACTGGTCATCCCATGTGATGGTGCCACTGTGGCTAACCTTCTTCTATAATGGTGTTTTAGTAACTGTACCTCCTCCAAAATGATTGTTCCAGTAAGTAGACATCTTTT
>NW_006956858.1:0-796 GCF_000164805.1 Carlito syrichta
ATGAGTCCTTTAATAGCACGTGGTCAGGAGTAGCCTCAAGCCAAGATGCTCTTGACTCCAAATAAACTAGCAAGAATCTTATAAAAGCAAAAACCACAAATGAGTTACATAGCAGAGGGGTGACGAAACAAGGAACTAAAAACAAAGGGAAACAAAATATAAGAATAAAACGTTTGAATGTGACAAGGGGAATTTGCAAAGACCAATGTCTTGGTGCAACATCTGATTTTACCTAACAAAGCACACAATTATATGAACCATGTAGCTAGTGAATTTCAAATGACCAGCAAGAATGATCAGCTTGAATGGCTCAAGGGAACAAAGCTGAGGGTTTGTGGTCATGGAAACAGCACAACAATCACACGTATACAGTGTGGGGATCATTTTTAGGTCAGACAGACAGCTAACATGGAGGATTTTAACAAAATGGAGTTATTATGTCAAGCAATTTCTTGTAATTATGGCTCAAGGGAACAAAGCTGAGGGTTTGTGGTCATGGAAACAGCACAACAATCACACGTATACAGTGTGGGGATCATTTTTAGGTCAGACAGACAGCTAACATGGAGGATTTTAACAAAATGGAGTTATTATGTCAAGCAATTTCTTGTAATTATGGCTCAAGGGAACAAAGCTGAGGGTTTGTGGTCATGGAAACAGCACAACAATCACACGTATACAGTGTGGGGGATCATTTTTAGGTCAGACAGACAGCTAACATGGAGGATTTTAACAAAATGGAGTTATTATGTCAAGCAATTTCTGTAATTATTTTATATATTTCATTAGTTATTTT
>NW_006956859.1:0-633 GCF_000164805.1 Carlito syrichta
TATCCAACCACCTTATTACTGTGCTGTTCCTCTATACAAAGACATGGTTTACAGACAGAATAAAAGAGAAGAAAAGGAAAAGGAAAAGAGAAAAAAGGGAACAATACAGTAGGAATAGAATTAAGTCATTAAACTAATAGAATCAATGAAGCACACTCTGAGACATTTCGTTTAAGTCCAATGTCCTTTCAGGTCTGATTTCTCGTTTTCTTTTCAAGCTGGTAAATTAGTTTGCAGTTAGGGTCAGTTCTCCTGATCTGCTGTGAAGGACTGTTCAGATTAACCTCGGTTCAGAAGTTTGGTCTATGTCTTTATCAAGGTTGTTTCTCCCGTTTCGGTGTTGTTACCTTGAATCGCCAGCAGGTGGTGCTATCTCATCTGCTTGCCCCAGAGGGGGTGGAGCCGGACATGAACAAGATGGCTGCCTGCCTCCGAGCAGGCAACAGGATCCCCCCGCCAGGCGGACAGGACAGTCTTGGATGCAGGAGCGGTGGCAGCGATCCCAGCAGATCTTCCCTGAAGCGGTTTGGTGTGGATCTCCTCCGGCCGGGTTGTGATGAGCTACCCGTGCCAGAGGCCGCGGCGGCGGCGGCGGCGGCGGCGGCGGGAGTGCTGGTGGGGGGGAGGGGCTGC